>NW_027643703.1:160000-162500 GCF_032717465.1 Coenobita brevimanus | reverse complement strand
ATACTGTCAAGATTATGGGATGATGATAAACAGTAGTAAGACTAAATTTTTTGTGATAAATGGCGAGGATGGGGACGCGGAGCCGATCTACGTGGGGGACATGGTTATGGAGCAATGATCTACTGTAGTTACGTGTACTTAGGCTCACCCTTCACGAGTGATGGCTCCGTGTCCTCAGCCGTTCAGCTGCATGCAAAAAACAAGCTAAGTCATGTTTTGAAATATGTCTTTTGTAAATAAGAATAATGATGTCCCGTTTATTGTAAAAAGGAGAGTGTTTGATGCAGCCTTGATCTCATCCCTAATGTACGGTTGTGAGTCATGGGTTGGTGGTGACGTTAAACCCGTCATTAAACTTTACAACTGGGCATTGAAACAATTGCTGGGAGTGAGAAGGTCGACATCCAACCTTGTATGCTATGCTGAGGCGGGCTATCCGACACCTCAGGACTTTATTAAGTGGTCCCAACACAAGTTTTTTCATAGAATGTGGTTAGAGAGATCTGTTATGCGTGACGATCCGCTGTCACTTGCCATCAGAATTACCACTGACGCAAGGACGCACACAGGGAAAATTGTTAAGGAGTTCATTCAGAATGAAGTCTCCGGCAAATCTTCCTTAATTGTTAATGTTCGCAATATGATTACAGACTCAGTTGCATCTAGGTGTCGTGTTTATAGAGAAATTAATCCTGACTTTGTATTACATGATATATATAAAACAAAACACTTGGTCAGCGAGTCACATCGTATGTCATTCACAAGATTCCGTGTGTGTGGCCATAGCTTGGCGGTGGAGACTGGTAGGTGGAACAGGAGGGGCGTGGTAGTCTTCCCATTGAGGAAAGATTATGTATCTGTGGTCTTATTCAAACAGAGAGACATGTGGTAGAGGTGTGCCCTTTAACAGAGGATATCAGAGAACAATATAATTTTAGGAGAATGGCGGATCTTTTCGGAGAAGCTTTTACTCTTGAAAAAACATGCAAAGTAATTCATGATATCTTAATGGTGTATCATTAACGTTTGTCAGCTGATTCATCATTTGTTTTGTTATTGTAATTGCTTAGATACCGGTAAGTCTTTTGGCTGTATTTTGATGAATTATTCTGTGGACTATGGCTGTTTAGTATTGTGAATTTGTTATAATCTTTTGTACAAATTATATGCATATATGTTTTTGTGATTGTGTATATGAGAATATATTATAAACTGTGGTCAATAAACTATCTATCTATCTATCTGTGTGTGTGTGTGTGTGTGTGTGTGTGTGTGTGTGTGTGTGTGTTTCTATCTGTCTGTTAGTTCACTACTCGTCAAAGAACCTCTGCATGAGAAGACATGTTTTTAAAGTTAGGGCACAAATGCAATGTGCTCTGTAGTCATCTACACTAATAATAATGTCACGCTTCGTCTCCCCTTTGTGTCTCCTTGCCTTGTATCTGTCTGTCTTCTGCCTGTCTGTCTCTCTGTCTTCCTGTCCCTCTATTGCAAACCGCAATCGTCTCAACTGTCCACAACGTCCTAGATTATCATTGTAACACGTAGTATATTATTTTTTCATTGTTAAGTGGCCCAAATTATCGTCCTTTTGCAGCTTACTTCACATGGATCATTGGAAGAGACGGACAACGCTACGGCTTCCTTTCCATACCACTTTTTTGTGACTTACGTTTTCTAGCATTAATCTATTGCTACAACTCAGCATTCAGGTTGGAGGGATGGAAAATTTGAGCCAAGTTAGAGTAAAACGAGTACAGCATTATAGTCGTGGCGCACGCCTCTGAGGTTGATATTATATGAGACGCATGTGATTCGTGTATAAAATGGTCGTGTATAATAACATTCGTGTATAATATATTCGTGCTTATTATATTGATTCGTGCATATTATGATACGAAATCGGTCGCGCTTTTGAATGGTAAGTTGCCAGGGTACTATAATGACAACCTCAGGGTCGTGAGCCGCGAGTATAGAAAAAGCCAAACAGCATACCTTTGGAGGGTGCAGCGGGAACAAGGCGAGATCACAGGCAGGAGAACAATGGCGAGAAAATCCAGCAAAATCTATCCACCAGCTTATGAAGTGACGCCAACAACTGTCGTGCCTCACAGTCGATTCAAACGCCAGTCCACTTTATCAATAAACACCTGTGATTCTAGAGTATTGTAACAGAAAATCAAATAATCGTGTAGACGTGATGTACTGATGCACTCTCTCCACGGAGTCTATCTCTGAGCTACTGTTTATTACTTGCTCATCACAATGCTTCGAAATTGATGAGCCTCTCGCTCGGACATGACGGCTGACTGAACCTTTATCTTTGTCTTGTACCCCTGACCTTTTACTGAATGCTATTAAAAAAAAAAAAAATTACTTCATCCAAACCTAACTCAAAGTCTAATGACAGAGATAATCTGCTCGCTTGACTTCCCCGCGCACGTTTTGTGACGCAACAGATTAAGTCGGGGTGGGCTTCCTATTCAGAGAAAGCAGTAAA
>NW_027643703.1:135000-155000 GCF_032717465.1 Coenobita brevimanus | reverse complement strand
TGGCCGCCCCTGGGGAACGCCTCGAGGGGTCCCAGGGACGAGCTGTGTGATGGCGACATAGCCCCACCTGCCAGCAGTGCAGGTCACACCTCACCCCCACATCCTAGTCACGTGGTCACCCCATCCCTCACAACACCACAGCCTAACACCAACACTCAGCAGGGAAATGGTGAGTTAATCATATACATAAAAGAACTGGACAGAAAACTAGAAGCACTAGAAAAGAAAGTTAATAAACTTATGAACCCGACAGAAAGTGCTGAATACAATAGTGAGAGCACAGACAACATAGTAAACAGCAACAGTGAGAGTGAACACGCCAAAAAGTCTCCAGAGCGTAAAATTGTAATAAGGGGAAAAGAGAAAATGCTCAAAACTCACAAGGTTCTGACCAGTGGTGTTGCAGGTATAGGAAGGGTTTTGGAAACGTGCCAGGATGATGAGAAAAAGTGTAAGGTGTTTAAAGGTTGGCTGGAACTGCATAAACATATGGATAAGTTCTCCAAGGAATTAGAGGAAATATCAAATATGGTATTAGAGACACCTATGGATAATGGGTCCCTGCGAACTTAGGGTAATATCTTGGAACGTGAATGGATTGAAAAATAGAATTACAGACCTTCACTATTATATTTTAAATCACTGTATAGATGTGATACTCCTTCAGGAGACGGGGGATAGGGATGGCAATCTGTTTAAACTCGGTGGATATACAAAGTATCAACTTATGGCGGGTGATGGTATACGGGGTGTATCTACGTACGTAAGAAATTCCATTCCATCGGAGCTGTTAGAGTGTCCCCACAGGAGTGAAGGTGTGGAGTCAGTTTCCGTCAAAATTTATCTGAGTGAGGGTGTGCTGAACATAATTAACCTGTATGTTTCTAAAAACTGTTTTGCCGTTAGCTCTCTGCCTGATACTGTTTTTAGTGAAGTGACCATAGTAGCTGGGGACCTTAATGCTCGTCACAAAGATTTGGAGACAGAGGGAAAGACCAATACTAATGGCGTGAGATTTAGACAGTTTATATTAGATTACCCTGAATCCAAAGTACTGGGGACACAGGAGGCGACACATATCAAGGGAGGGAGATTAGACTACGCTGTGATTCTAAATGGTCAGGGTCTAGAGGGAAAATGTGAAATTGCACCAGACTTGCTAAGTGATCACTTCTCCCTTGTTATCACTATACCACTGGGAAAACGAAAAATCACACATAGCAGAAAACGATTAACACTACCCAAAGATAAAGCTGATTTCATTATTGATGATGGTGTGCAGGAATGGTACCTACCCTATACTCCTATATGTAATACGTCATACCAATGCCTCTGGATTTCATAACACAGAGTGTAACCTATTTTTTTTTTATCAGTATGTGGCTACACACACACACACACACATAGGAAAGAGTAGGTAGGTAGGTAGGTAGGTAGGAAAAGAGACAAGAAGACACGCAGGTAAGTAGGTAGGTAGGTAGGAAAGGAGACAAGAAGACACATTAAATCATGACAGGCAGGAAGGGAAGGGGTAATGCAGGGAAACAGACATGCTTGAAGGGAGGGCACGCAGGTAGGCAGGCAGACACACAGGCTTGTAGGCAGGAAGGCACAAAGGAAAGATATCAATAAAGCATGAAGTAAACTTGAGGAAGGCAGGATGAGAAAGGTGTAGGCAGGGAAGCACACAGATTAAAAAGGTAGGTAGGCAGGTAGGTAGGATGGGAAGAAAGTAGGTACTGAACAGGAGAGTAAGTTATCAGAAGAGAATTAAGTCAGGCAGGGTGGGAAGGGTGTAGGTAGGAAAAACAGAGAGTCCACAAGGGTAGGTTGGCGGGTAAGCAAGCAGGCAGGTAGGCAACTAAATTATAGGTGTGGCTTCTGGAGTTTATATAATTAATTCATATCCAACTAAGCTGAAGAGTATTTCTCTCTCTCTCTCTCTTGGTGGTTTATTTCTGCTGCTACCAATTAATTTAACTCAACTTCACAAAGGCGTCTTATACTGAAGGTGTTTATCAATCCAATATATAACCTCTTCAATTCAGAAGTCTGTCCTACGCTGTATTAAATCGTCAGAGACTGGGCAGAACGTAGTAAAAACTTCCCTGGACTCAAAGGGTTAAGCGAGGTTAATAATTACCAAGTCAGGTACCAAGACATGCGAAGTCAATTACCAATAATATATGACTGAATATTACGCCGATGGAGGACAAATATGAGGTGGAGTCTGAAGGGCAGCGGGGTGGAGCGATAAAGGCAGCAAAGTGTAATATTGGATGAAGTGATAAAGGCAGCAAAGTGGAATATTGGGTGGAGTGATAAAGGCAACAAAGTGGAATACTGGGTGGAGCGATAAAGGCAGCAAAGTGGAATACTGGGTGGAGCGACAAAGGCAGCAACGTGGAATACTGGGTGGAGTGATAAACGCAGCAAAGCGGAATACTGGGTGGAGTGATAAAGGCAGCAAAGCGGAATACTGGGTGGAGTGATAAAGGCAGCAAAGCGGACTACTGGCTGGAGGTGGTGTTTGCCGGGAAATAATAAAGGGTGAACGCCTGGCTTCTCTTCACAGGATAAACAAGGACCAGAAATTGAGTCTGAGAATTTTGATGATCAAGGCCGTGTTGGAGAGCGCAGGGAGGGGAGCGGTGGGGTCAAGGCCTTCTAAAATTAGGCCTCGTCGGTGGGGGGGGACGGTAAGCCGTGACGTACTAATAGGTCGGTCTAGGTAGTGTTGGGTCAGCTTTGGTCGGGAGAGGTTACGCTGTGTGTTCAATAACAATAAGGACGGAAAAACATTGTATTATATATTGATATTTACATTATTTGTATGTTTTATTAAGGTAATAATGCCTTACATGTGTTGTGTTCCCAGATGTAAGGGAAATTATAAAAATGGAACAAAAGTGTATTTTCCTTTCCGCAAGATAAAGAACTTGCCTCCACGTGGCTACGTGCCATTAAGCGCGACCAGTTCACTCCAAATCGCAACAGCAGGGTAAGTACAACATTATTTTCTGTTCATTATTATCAGAAAAGTGTAGAGAGTACAGTGAGAAGCTTTAAGTCATCGTAGTTGTACTGAATATAAGAAAAATGAGGCCTTAGCCATGCTAGGGTGTAGGACCAAAGCCATTACACAGACGTGGCTGGAGCTGGATAAGAGAGGAATATATAACCCTTCATTTTTCCTACATATCTCCACAGCTTTCCTCTATAAAGAAACTGAATCGAATTCAAACGAAATCTGCATTACCTTGTTCACCCCGTATATAAGAACATAAGAAGAGAGGATAACTGCAGTAGGCCGGTTGGCCCATGCTAGGCAGCTCCTAGAAGAGTAACTGAACTACTAGAATTAGATAAGGATAGCAAAGAAGAAGGCTCTCCCCCGCCCTCCAAACCCTCCAGCCGAAGCCGGCAGGAAAAAGTCAGAAAGAACACCACGCCATATAGAAAAACTGGCGTGGACATTTTACAGGAAAGTGTGAAAGGAGAATAGAGACTATCATAGTGTAACCTGAAAAGGAAAAATTATGAATTAGTATTGGTTATAAGATTTTCTTTTTTCTATATCCACCCCTTATTAGTCATATGCTTATCTAGCCTATGCTTGAAACTCTCAATGGAAGAGGCAGCAACTACTTTACTATAGGTAGCTTATTCCATTCGTCTACTACTCTATTACCAAACCAATTTCTACCTATTTCCTTACCGAAACGGAATTTTTCTAGTTTGAAACCATTATTTCTAGTTCTATCCTGTATGCTCACTTTAAGTACCTTGTTAATATCTCCCTTATTTATACCCTTCATCCACTTAAACACCTCAATTAAGTCTCCCCTTACTCTACGCCTCTCTAGAGAATGAAGACTTAGTCTTTTCAGTCTGTCTTCATATGACAGGTTCCGGACGTCAAGTATCATTTTAGTCATTCTTCTCTGTACATTTTCTAACGAATTAATATCCATTCTATAGTAAGGACACCAAAACTGTACTGCGTAGTCTAAATGTGGCCTTACTAATGCTAGATAAAGTTTCAGTATTACTTTAGATGATCTATTGCTCACGCTTCTCGAAATAAATCCTAGGACCCTTTTTGCTTTATTTCTCGAATTAATACACTGTTGCCTTGGTTTAAGGTCGTTACTAATCATAACTCCTAGATCTCTCTCGCATTCCGATTTGCTAATTTCTTTGTTATCTAAGCTGTATTTAGTATCTCCAATATAATACCTCCAGTATACCATCAATATAACACCGCAATACACAGTAAGATTCTAAGTACAACACCCCAATATACTACCAATATTACAGCCCCAATATACCACCAATATAACACCCCAATGTAATACCAGCAATATAGCACCCCAATATACCACCAATATAACATCCCCAATATAATATCGCAGTATACCACCAATATAACAGCCCCAATATACCACCAATATAACAGCCCCAGTATACCACCAATATAATAGCCCCAATAAACCACCAATATAACAGCCTCAATATACCACCAATATAACAGCCCCAGTATACTTCCAATATAACAGCCTCAATATACCACCAATATAACATCTTCAATATACCACCAATATAACAGCCCCAATATACCACCAATATAACAGCCCCAATATACCACCAATATAACAGCCCCAATATACCACCAATATAACATCGCAATATACCACCAATATAACAGCCCCAATATACCACCAATATAACATCGCAATATACCACCAATATAACAGCCCCAATATACCACCAATATAACAGCCCCAATATACCACCAGTATAACATCGCAATATACCACCAATATAACAGCCCCAATATACCTCCAATATAACAGCCCCAATACGTATATGATTTATATATATATATATATATATACATATATATATATATATATATATATATATATATATATATATATATCTATATATATATATATAAATTATGCCAGATTTCAGATGTCACTACATACGTTTCTTTTGTAGTAACTCTTACCATTGTAAATTTTTCACGTGAATAAACGAGTACAGTCATGGACAAAGAAACCTGGACAGGTGAGGCGAGGTAAATGTCATATTCTCTCTATTCCCCCGGCTTGTCCGTCACTCTTTGTTCACGACTCCTTTCCCCCATCCCCCCCACCCCCCATCCCGTTTACCCTCCCAGGCTACACTCCCCATACCCCCTTCCCTGCCCCCATACACACCAGTTCGCTAATCCGCCGACCTTGAACCGTGTGTGTGTGTGTGTGTGTGTGTGTGTGTGTGTGTGTGTGTGTGTGTGTGTGTGTGTGCATCCTTGACACAAGCAACTCCCTACATTTTTTTATCACAACCCATCTCTCCCTCTTCCCTACGGCTACTCTGCTATCACACACACACACACACACACACACACACACACACACACACACATGAGAAGCTAGTCTTCATTCTTCGTATACGCAGCTGCTCTCTCTCTCTCTCTCTCTCTCTCTCTTTCAGTTTTTCAAGATTCTGTAGGAGTGAATAGTAATGTCAGTGCAAAGTATGCCTTTATTATTGTGATATAAGTATTGCAAAATAAAACTTAGGAATATATTTAAAGAAAACAACTGCAGTAGGCTGGTTGGCCCATGCGAGGCGACTCCTCCTGATTTTGGATCTAGAGATAGATAGAGAGAGAGAGAGAAGTGAGGAGTGACCACTTGTCCCTCTCTCTCTCTCTCTCTCTCTCTCTCTCTCAATAATCTGTAGCAGTGAATAATAATGTCAGTGCAAAGTATGCCTTTACTGTGATATAAGCATTACAAATTAAAACACTGGAACATATTTAGAGGAAACAACTGCAGGAAATCCTCTCGAAACATCAGCATATGGAACTGTCATTATTTCCCTGCGGGCCAATTAACGTCCACCATCATACTTGCCTACTCCCTTCTGCCACCATTTTCGCCAATTCTCCTCATCTTTACTTTCCAATTGAGAGCATGCCATTTGTTATGATAATAATTGCACAAACACTCACACTCACACACACACACACACACACACACACACACACACACATACATATATATATATATATATATATATATATATATATATATATATATATATATATATAAGACAGACAGAGACAGAGAGATGGTAGATGGGGATGGAAGGACGGAGAGAAGAAAGGATGGAAGCAAGTGTTTAGTTTAAGAGAGAGGGAGAGAGAGAGAGAGAGAGAGAACATAAGAAGAGAGGATAACTGCAGTAGGCCGGTTAGTCCATGCTAGGCAGCTCCTAGAAGAGAGAGTTGCCACCATTTTCGCCAAAGACTCCACTATATTTCTCCTCATCTTTACTTTCCGATTCAGATCATGCCAATAGTCATGAAAGTCATGATAATAATTGCACACACACACACACACACAGATATATATATATATATATATATATATATATATATATATATATATATATATAGCAGGGGTTGAGAGAGAGAGAGAGAGAGAGGTGAGAAGTGTCTACTTGTCCCCTGGGAATGGCCAGCCTTCCCGGGTCATATGGGTAGGACGGAGAGGAGGTGAGGGAAGGAAGGGGATGGGGGGGTACGGTTCATATGGACGAAGATTTAGTGGAAAAATCGAAAAGGAAAAAGAAACTATCAGCTCAGCCCCTGAGTGTCCAGGTTTCTTTGTCCATGACTGTACCAATAAGTCTATTAATATATAATATCATTTAAACAACACACACACACACACACACACACACACACACACACACACACACACACACACACACACACACACACACACACACACAACAAAGAGTTAGTGAGGCAGAACCTTGACCGCGTCCTTACCACGCACCTTGACCCTGACCCACGCGGCTGACGTCACAAGAGGATCGGAGAGGCCTTCTAATTTTAGAAGACCTTGGTGGGGTGGGGGAGGAGGGAATGGAGGGTAAGGGGGAGGAAATGACACAAAGGAAAGGAGGGGGCGATGGTGATGGGAGGGGGATGGAACAAAGATAATGGGAGGGAGGCAAGGGGAAGAGATGGAGGAAGAAAGAGGTGAAGGGATGCAAGAAAGGGAAAGAGGAAGTTGACGGGAGAGAGAGGACGAGGGAAGAAAGAGATGCGAAAGAGGAATGGAATGGGGAGAGGAAGACAGAGGAAGAGGGATGAGGAACGGGTATGAGGAGGAGGAGAGGGAAGAGAAGGAATAAAGTGATACGAGAATAGAGGGAAGAGAGGAAAAGGGAAAGGGGAAGGGCGGGAGATTATGAGGGAAAGGTAAAAAGAAATTAGAGGAACATAGGATCGGATACTAAAGGGGAATTACAACTAAAAGGAGGGTGAAGGAGGGGGAAAGGGGAGGGGAGATGCTGGGAAGTGGAGGAAGTGGGTCAGGTATAAACAGAAAGAGCTGGGGAGGAGAGGGGAGAGCGATGAAGACGTTAAAGAAGGAGAGGAGGAAGGAAGGACACAGAGAAAGAAGGGGAGGAGAGAGAGAAAATCGGATCCAGACTAGAGGAACAGGGAAGAGGAAACAGAAAATAAAGTATAAAAGATGGGGAAAGAAAGAGATATGTAATTAAATATCAACCACTATTACATAGACAAATATGTTACAGGTCATCTGGCATACTGTGCAAAGTGAAACTGTGAAAAAAGTAACTGAGAGGTGTGTACCATCTCTCTCTCTCTAATCCATCAGCCTGTGTGTGTGTGTGTGTGTGTGTGTGTGTGTGTGTGTGTGTGTGTGTGTGTGTGTGTGTGTGTGTGTGTGTGTGGGGAGGGAGAGAGAGAGAGAGAGAGAGAGAGAGAGAGAGAAAGAGAGAGAGAGAGCCCAAGAAATAGAAAGTAATAGAGACAGAGAGCGATAATGTGAGTTAATCCGAGTGTGTAATCAAGGAGACGGGTAATGATGGGGTCAATGAATATCTATGTGTGGGGCTTAGGCAGGAACCTGATCACAGACCATTACTCTTCCGTCTAAGTTAGTTGGATCTTACCACGATAATTTAACATTTTCCCTCGCATCTGCTGAAGTCTTCCCTTCCTCTCCCGCCACTATCAGTCCTGTATCTCACTGTCTTTTTTTGCCTCTATTTGTCACTCCTATATCTCATTTCCCTGTTCATTTCTCTTTACGATGCCTTGCTCACCTTACACCTCTCTCTCTCTCCATCATTTCCCGGCACTTGCGTACCTTTCACATTTCATTCCCCTATTATTCATTTCCCCGTACACTTGCTCCCTCAGTCCAAACAATTCATCTCACTTCCCCTCTCCTCTCATCTCTCATTTTCTATTCCTGTTTCTACATTTATCCACAAGACAACTCCTTGCATCCAATGACGTCTTTTTCTCTTTTCTTTCTTTCTGTTTCTTGCTGTTTCCAGACGTTACTTTCCCTCTTTCTCCCTCTCTTCCTTCACCCCCTCTCTCCCCCACCCCTCACCCCCACTTCACGTCATGCAGCATCACCACTACATCTTACCAACACAATTTTACCACCGGGACCAAGTGACATTTATGCACAATCTCAAGTTACGTTGTGGTTCTTTTGTTTACGTGTATCTCATTTTTGTTTAATTATTCTTGGATAAGAGAGAGAGAGAGAGAGTCTTACCCACCCTTCTTTCCTTCCTTCCTCTTCTTCTTTTCATCTTTCTTTCCTTCCTCAACCATCCACACCCCCCCAACGCCACAAACACCCTCACCTACTTCCTGCCATGCCCCCTTATCCACCCCTGCCTTGTAATTACCACCTGTATTAAGACACATCAACGTTTAACCAAGCACCAAGCTGACGTCGCGTGTTGAGGTATCGTATATATTCGTTAATCCCCGCCTTCTTTCCTGCAGAGTGGGGGCGAGGTTATGATGGATTAATTACACTACATGCTTCAGCGGTGAGCCGGAGGGGGCGGGGAAGGAGTGTGAGAGGGGGAGTGAGAAGGAGAGTGAGAGGGGAAAGAAAGACTAAGGAGAGTGAGAGGGGAGTGAAAGGAGAGAAGGGGAGAGGGGGGTGTTAAATGAGTTGAAGAAGGGGGAGTTAAGGGCAACGAGGGTAAGGGGAATGAGGAGAGGGGTGGAGGGTAGGGGGAGAGGGTTGGGGATAGGGAAGAAAGGACTCGGATAGAGGGAAGAGTTGGGGCAGGGGATACAGGTACAAAGGAGTACAAAGGAAAGCAAACGCAGTAGACCTGTCGGCCCTTTTGTGGCTGTTTGGTATAGAACATATGATTAGTAACGACCTTAAACCAAGGCAACAGTGCATTAATGCGAGGAATAAAGCAAATAGGGTCCTAGGATTTATTTCGAGAAGCGTGAGCAATAGATCATCTAAAGTAATACTAAAACTTTATCTAGCATTAGTAAGGCCACATTTAGACTACGCAGTACAATTCTGGTGTCCTTACTATAGAATGGATATTAATTCGTTAGAAAATGTACAGAGAAGAATGACTAAAATGATACTTGACGTCCGGAACCTGTCATATGAAGACAGACTGAAAAGACTAAGTCTGCATTCGCTAGAGAGGCGTAGAGTAAGGGGAGACTTAATTGAGGTGTTTAAGTGGATGAAGGGTATAAATAAGGGAGATATCAGCAAGGTACTTAAAGTGAGCATACAGGATAGAACTAGAAATAATGGTTTCAAACTAGAAAAATTCCGTTTCAGTAAGGAAATCGGTAGAAATTGGTTTGGTAATAGAGTAGTAGACGAATGGAATAAGCTACCTAGTAAAGTAGTTGCTGCCTCTTCCATTGAGAGTTTCAAGCATAGACTAGATAAGCATATGACAAATAAGGGGTGGATATAGGATATTGGATATAGAATAAAGAAAATCTTATAACCAATACTAATTCAAAAAAATTTTCTTTTCAGGTTACACTATGATAGTCTCTATTCTCCTTTCACACTTTCCTGTAAAATGTCCACGCCAGTTTTTCTAAACGTCGTGGTGTTCTTTCTGACTTTTTCCTGCCGGCTTCGGCTGGAGGGTTTGGAGGGCGGGGGAGAGCCTTCTTCTTTGCTATCCTTATCTCATTCTAGTAGTTTAGTTACTCTTCTAGGAGCTGCCTAGCATGGGCCAACCGGCCTACTGCAGTTATCCTCTCTTCTTATGTTCTTATAAGAAGAGAGGATAACTGCAGTAGGCCAGTTGGCCCATGCTAGGCAGCTCCTAGAAGAGTAACTAAACTACTAGAATGAGATAAGGATAGCAAAGAAGAAGGCTCTCCCCCGCCCTCCAAACCCTCCAGCCGAAGCCGGCAGGAAAAAGTCAGAAAGAACACCACGCCGTATAGAAAAACTGGCGTGGACATTTTACAGGAAAGTGTGAAAGGAGAATAGAGACTATCATAGTGTAACCTGAAAAGAAAATTTTTTGAATTAGTATTGGTTATAAGATTTTCTTTATTCTATATCCAATATCCTATATCCACCCCTTATTTGTCATATGCTTATCTAGCCTATGCTTGAAACTCTCAATGGAAGAGGCAGCAACTACTTTACTAGGTAGCTTATTCCATTCGTCTACTACTCTATTACCAAACCAATTTCTACCGATTTCCTTACTGAAACGGAATTTTTCTAGTTTGAAACCATTATTTCTAGTTCTATCCTGTATGCTCACTTTAAGTACCTTGCTAATATCTCCCTTATTTATACCATTCATCCACTTAAACACCTCAATTAAGTCTCCCCTTACTCTACGCCTCTCTAGCGAATGCAGACTTAGTCTTTTCAGTCTGTCTTCATATGACAGGTTCCGGACAAAAACTATTTTATAAGTTAAAGACAAGGATAGAAAAGTAGGAAGGCAGTGGTTAAGGGGTGAGAGGAAGAGGGGTGGGGGTTAATGGAAGAGAGAGGGAGGCTTTGGGGGTAAGGAAGGAGAGAGAGAGAGAGAGAGAGAGAGAGAGAGAGAGAGAGAGAGAGAGAGAGAGAGAGAGAAGTGGGTGTTCAGGGGAAAGAAGAGGGTACTTGGGGGGGTAGAGATAAGGAAGAGACGTGTGTGGGGCATGAGGTGAACGAGGAGAGGATAGAGATGGGGGACAGACCGGTGGGAGTTAAATGGAGAATTTGAATCTGAATTTGATACATTTACTGAGATACACAATACTGTACATATAAAAATAGTAGTTGTACAATATCTCAAAAGGAAGATGATACTTAGGTAGTCATCTTCCCGAGCCTATTAATGTATTATATTAGATTACAATATACTGTACGTGTGATTGGTCAGTAATTTTAAAGTGGACTAATTAGTAATCTTATATACAGTAATACATGTATTAAACTGTACAGTGAGTATAAAGAGTGCTGCTGTATGTAGTTACATGGAATTTGTTTGAGCATACTGATATATACCATATGTATATACATATTCACGTACACAAGATCGGTGAATGGAATAGGAAACAGAGGTCACAAACAGTAATACATCTGTACACACATAAAACTTATACATAGTGATCTACATATACATCCAGGAAAAACGCATTGTGAATACAAGTGTGAGGCTACAGAGTGTGGGTGCGGGAGAGGGAGGCTGCGGCGACCGGAGTCCCCAGATTATCGGGGAAGGGTTGGGATTAGCAGGTCACCACCAAACCTAACCCCCTCCCCTGGGTCCCCAACCACCAACCGCCACCACACCGCTCCCACGCTCTGCCCTTGGTGTATAGCATACTGTACATATTAGTTTAAAATGTTGTACATTGATTAATTTATGGAGTTGAGAGGTATATGAGGGAGGGGGGGGTGAGTTGGGGGGATGGTAGTCAAATGGTGGGTGACAGAGCGACTTGGAGGCGTTTTGTCTGCGGCCACCCTTTGCGGGATTGAGCATGGCCACCGAGAGAGAAGGCCTGATAGATGTTCTGCTACGTCAGCACTACGTCACGACCTTAGGTCCTTCCAAGTTCCAATGCCGTATTGGCAACTCGACCACGAGTCTAATTGGCAACTTGTCAGTGCGATTTATTGGAGCGTGACGGTAGCACACCACACCTGTGTATCTTTATTCATTAGAATTATTCATGGTTTCTTTGACTCCCAGGCTTGTTAACTGCTATCTGCAATAATGCCAAGCAAGTGTTGTGTGCCATTCTGCAAAGGAAACTATGAAAATGGCCCCTCTGTGTGTATTTTCTCGTTTCCTAAAGACAAGGAACTTATAGACGAGTGGACAAGGGCAATAAAACGGGATAATTTGTCACCTCATCAGTACAGCAGGGTAAGTAAATGTATTATTTTTATAGTCCCATGATTACATTCTAAGATTATTAACCTTTAGATAATATGTTGATTGCCAGATATTGACGAAAGGGTTAAAAACTTGGTGACCCGAAGTGAACATGCGGTGGGTTAGTGAGGTGACCTTGGTAGCCTCAATGGCGGAGGTCGCGGGGTCACAGTAGCCTATAGCGCATTTTAGACGACTCAAAGAAATTAGATAATATATGCACCGATATACAAGTAGTTGAGGAATGTTCCAGGTGTTCTTTGTTATAACATGGACATTGATACATATCACAATCGTATTATTATCAGTTTACTGCATTAGTAAACAAGGAACTAAAATAGCCTAATTTTCCATTTTCTTTACGCACTCTCCGTTTGATACAAAGTTTCATTTTTCATTTATTTATCTGAGTAATGTAGTATTTGTTATAGCATGCAGGATGTTGCCTCTGCTATTTGTAATACCAGCATAATGCATTATAACCAACGTTAGCCACAGTAATTATGTCAACTAAAAAAAAAAACGATAGTTCCCCCATTTTAATTTCCCATTTTCTCTAATGCGCGTTCTCCTAAAAACGATATATATATATTTTTTATTTGATGAACGTGTCAGATGTTTCTTGTTATAGCATACCTATAATAGTCGTATGACCAGACTGATGTAGTATTAAAGTTAGCAACAGAATTTTTTAGAACTATAAATTGTTCAATATTCCCTAATGTTGGGGATGTTATATAATTACACTCATTATTATTTTTTACTCAAACGTATACACGCATGAAGAAATAAATATATAAATTACAGCACCCACCTTTGTACAGGTGTGTGAACTACACTTTCGGCCAGAGCAGATAGAGAGGGAAACCTCATACTTTGATGAGAAAACAGGGAGGAGACTTACAGCAAAATTAGGCAGGCCAAGACTTAGGAAGGGGGCAGTTCCTTCAAAGTTGCCTAACTGTCCCTCCTATCTTTCAACAACTACTTCCTTGAGAGAATCTCCGGATACAAGGAGATGCAGAAAGGAAGAAGGTGCAATTCAGACTGCAATTGCAGAAAAGAGTTGCAGATGATTCGCTGTATAAGCAACAAAGAAAGTTTTAACGATGGATGAACTGCTAGCGAAGCTCGATTTTCTGGATACATTCGGGAGTGTAGTCAGTAATCGGGAATCAGTCTTGATATGCCATATTGCACGCATGCCTTATCATAAGATAACATTGTCTCTGGAAATTGATAAACATTGTGCAGTGAGGGTATTTGTGGGTGAAATTGAGATGCAGAATTTAGGTGACTATCGTATTCCGTCACATATCAGTGACACTAATTCTCTCGAGGAGCTGTTGGCAAACCTAAAAAAATGTAACAGTGAGGAACCTGCTTCTAGTCCTGGAAGAATGATTTTTATATTGCAACTGGTCATTTCAATGTTATCACTTTTACGAGATGAGACATTTAAGCACATAAATACCGTGAAAGTAATATGTGAACAGCTACACTTAATGACATTAAAAAAACTGGAATATTCACCAGAGTTCATGGTATTTTCATCCTTACTATATAACTGCTCCCCACAAGGTTACAGATTGTTGAGGAACACTGGTTACTTACTCTTGCCAAGCTACACTACTGCTAGGAAACTCACCCTATCACAACATTTGAGCCCGGCAGCTGAACAGCAGAATAGTAACTTTTTGGTGTATATTAAGAATAAATTTAAATTTCTATCACAAAGTGACGTAACTGTAACACTAATGATTGATGAGATTCATATTAAGCAATATTTTGATTATAAAGGTGGCAATGTTGTTGGGTCAGCTTTCAACAGTACTGAGGCAGCTAGCAGTACATTTGTGTTTATGATAAGCAGCTTGTGCTCAAAATTTAAGGATGTTGTTCACATACTGCCTGCTAAAACTATGCAAGCAGAAGACCTGTTCAATTTCATAAAGCGGATCATCATTGGCTTAGGGGAGATAGGCTTCAGAGTCATATGTGCAGTGACAGACAACAGCTCCATCAATAGGAAGGCCATGTCATATTTTCACTCGCCACCACGATGTTCCACTGTTTATCGCCATCCAGCACAGACTTCCAGGCCATTGTTGTTAATGTTTGATTCAGTACATATATTCAAATGCATTAGAAATAATTGGATCAATCAGAAAAATCATGACAAGTACATGCAATTTCCACACTTTTCCATTGATGAGATATGTGATAGAGTAACCAGAATTTGTAAAGCTCCTTTTACTACTCTAAAACAACTTCACTCTCTAGAAGCAGATTCCCTCCTCAAGCATGCCTATAAGCTTACGCTAAAGTCTTTATCACCCTCAAATCTCGAAAAACAAAATGTCAGCTTAGTGTTGCAGATTTTCGACGAATATATTGTACAAGCATTAATGACTCTAGGGAAAACACATAATTTACCATGCTTTGAAGATGTTGCTAATTACATACAGATAATCTATACCTTATCTCATTCTAGTAGTTCAGTTACTCTTCTAGGAGCTGCCTAGCATGGGCCAACCGGCCTACTGCAGTTGTCCTCTCTCCTTATGTTCTTATGTTAATGAACGTAAAATCTCCATATAAAGGTTGTCGTCTTAAAAACAAATATGCTGCTCCAATGACAAGTGATGACAATGATGAAAGATATTTGTTCCTGCACAATTTCCTAAGCTGGTTAAATCTTTGGGATGGCATGACAGAAGTGACTGGAAAACTGACGAATGAAACATTTACTGCTCTGAGACATACGACCACACCCATATTACAAATAACCGATTATTGCATAGGTGAACTAAACATGAAATATATACTACCAGGAAAATTTCAAACTGATCATTTGGAGGCAAGATTTGGAAAATATCGGCAGTTTGCAGGAGGCAATTATAACATATCCATTAGACAAGTGTTTGAGTGTGAAAAAAAACTGAGGATGATATCTGTACTGAAGTTACCTCTTTATAACCAAAGAGTTTACTTTAAAGTATTTGAAGAAGCAAACTGGGAGAAAATGGAAAATAATGATATGGTAAACATGCATAGGTTCGATGTTGATGTGACTCCAGAGGATATAGAAAACTCCATGGATCTCCTTCAAGTAATAACATACCTTGCAGGATTCTGTTGCTTTGCTGTGTACAAAAAAGTGAAATGTGAATTATGTAAAGACTTACTTACCGCTGATGACGAAATGGAAAGCCTACCAGACAACCATAATTTCATATAGGGCATAAGTAGAGGGGCTCTATTGTATCCAGATGATGCTGTTGTAAATATTACCATGTATAATTATATAATCATTAACAAACTTACACAACATCCAGAGTTCACAAAATCCTTAAATCAAAGAAATATAGGCACAGAGATAACACTTAATGTATTGATGGATGAAGATGCCTTCCTTCCTATGAACAACTGTAATGAAGGTCATAACATACAAAAAATTCAAAGAATGCTACTGTGGGCTTCCACAAATGCGTTGCTAAATAATTTCTGTGCAAAATTAAATGATCTCATAAATCAAAATAAAAAGACAGGGAGAAAAAGGAAGCTACAGACACTGACGTAAGGTAAAGTTAGGTTAGGGTAGGTAACAAAAACCAGACAGCCTGTAAATATTATCCCAGGTGGCTCAATTACCATCATACTCCTGTTAACTTATAGTCAGAATTTCATCATTGCTCATAAACATTGATGTACTGCATTTTATCGCTTGGGACAGCACTGTAGCGTGGTGATGGAAGAGAGTGTGAGTGTAATGTTTTAAGTGCAATATAATGAGAAAGTGGACGTCGGTGGAGTGATGCGGTTGATAGTAATGTGAATGGTAACATGTAATGGTTTTGTTTCTGTGAGAAGTGAAGTGGGCAGTTTAATAATACATGTAAACCAATTGTTGATGGTGATGATATGTGTAAATAAAGGACTCATTTAACTGCTGAATTATGATATTCCTACTTAAGCAAGAGATTTTATTTAATGATGTATGTCTAGTTTAAATTCATAGCCAAATGTCTACACAAGTTGTATGTGGCGAGCAAATACTTTTAGGAAGTACATAGACGATACAAGTAAAGGTTCAGCGGGCTGAGAGCGCGGTGTGGAGAGGAGAGTCGGACCAAGGCCTTCTAAAATTAGAAGGCCTCGTGGTGGGGGGGACGGTAAGCCGTGACGTACTTATTATAGGTCCAGGTAGTGTTGGGTCAGCTATGGTCGGGAGAGGTCACGCTGTGTGTTCAATAACAATAAGGACGGAAAAACATTGTATTATATATTGATATTTACATTATTTGTATGTTTTATTAAGGTAATAATGCCTTACATGTGTTGTGTTCCCAGATGTAAGGGAAATTATAAAAATGGAACAAAAGTAAGTGTATCTTCCCGCAAGATAAAGAACTTGCCTCCACGTGGCTACGTGCCATTAAGCGCGACCAGTTCACTCCAAATCGGAACAGCAGGGTAAGTACAACGTTATTTTCTGTTCATTATTATCAGAAAAGTGTAGACAGTACAGTGAGAAGCTTTAAGTCATCGTAGTTGTACTGAATATAAGAAAAATGAGGCCTTAGCCATGCTAGGGTGTAGGACCAAAGCCATTACACACACGTGGCTGGAGCTGGATAAGAGAGGAATATATAACCCTTCATTTTTCCTACATATCTCCACAGCTTTCCTCTATAAAGAAACTGAATCGAATTCAAACGAAATCTGCATTACCTTGTTCACCCCGTATATAAGAGGCCCAATATAATACCTCCAGTATACCATCAATATAACACCCCAATACACAGTAAGATTCTAAGTATAACACCCCAATATACTACCAATATTACAGCCCCAATATTCCACCAATATAACACCCCAATATACTACCAATATTACGCCCCAATATACCACCAATGTAACAGCCCCAATATAACACCCGAATGTAATACCAGCAATATAGCATCCCAATATACCACCAGTATAACATCCCCAATATACCACCAATATAATATCGCAGTATACCACCAATATAACATCACAATATACCACCAATAAAACACCCCCAATATACCACCAGTATAACAGCCCCAATATACCACCAATATAACAGCCCCAATATACCACCAATATAACAGCCCCAATATACCACCAATATAACAGCCCCAATATACCACCAATATAACAGCCCCAATATACCACCAATATAACAGCCCCAATATACCACCAATATAACATCGCAATATACCACCAATATAACATCGCAATATAACAGCCCCAATACGTATATGATTTATATATATATATATATATATATATATATATATATATATATATATATATATATATATATATATATATATATATATATATATAATTATGCCAGATTTCAGATGTCACTATAGTCGGCCTTGCGCCCGCAAGCGCCTGTGGTGTGGCTCGCACCTGTTTACAATGGTGCCACGTTTCCTCAACTTGCGATGTGAAACGGAAGCTATTTATGTACAAGACATCACAAATTCGATAAATTCAGATGAATAAAAATAACACTTGTTTATATTGATGGATGAATCAACAGTAATCTAATTATGCATAAAATATTTATACAGTAACACATAAAAATGGAATACATATTGTACAGTGTTGCTAAAAAGAAATAGCAGTCACTTTTAATGTTTTTTAGCGTAGTTTTAGGGTGGTTAATAATATTACAGTTATGGATATAATAGAATGAGCCTGAAAAAGAAGAAATATGCCAATATCCAAAGTAAAAGAAATAATTCATATAATTCTTGTGAGTGGCAGCACTGACAGATAGCTTCCCTACAGAGAGAGAGAGAGAGAGAGAGAGAGAGAGAGAGAGAGAGGCAGGAGAGGGGCATGCATTGAATGCATTGTCGGCATCACTAAATATAACAAAACCAAATTAACAAATGAAAGCACAATTATAAATAACTTATAAAAGAATCAAAAGTACTCAGGGTGGCTCACATTTCCCGCCATGTGGTAGGTGAATCCAGCCCCCCCTTCCCCTTCCCTCCCTTCTTAATCCCTCCTGGGTGTCTCAGGTCAAATCCCCCTTCACACTTCCCCTCCCCCCTGGACCACCACCCCAACAAACCCACATCCACACTCCCACCCACACCTACACCCACACCCCACTACGTCGGGGTGTATGAATCAGTAACGTAACAAACCTCTCAGCAGACAGTAACTTTGACACTCCATCTACTACTAAATATAACAAAACCAAATTAACAGATGAAAGCACAATTATAAATAACTTATAAAAGAATCAAAAGTACTCAGGGTGGCTCACATTTCCCGCCAGGAGAGAGAGAGAGAGAGAGAGAGAGAGAGAGAGAGAGATAACGGTATAGAAAACGTGGCAACACTGTACACAGGTGCGGACCACACCACAGCCGCAAACGTGCGCGAGTCCTACTCTACATACGTTTGTTTTGTAGTAACTCTTCTTTTACCATTGTAAATTTTTCACGTGAATAAAATTATGAGTAGCAATAAGTCTATTAATATATAATATCATTTAAACAACAAACACACACACACACACACACACACACACACACACACACAACAAAGAGGCAGAACCTTGACCGCGTCCTGACCACGCACCTTGCCCCTGACCTATGCGGCTGACGTCACAAGAGGATCGGAGAGGCCTTCTAATTTTAGAAGGCCTTGACCTCCCACGTCTCCCTTTGTCTCTCACACTTTTGTTTATATCGATTTAACCATCTACCTGTCTACTAGATTACTTGCCTTTCTGTCTACTACTTACCTACCTTCCTTCATGCATATACATAGTGATTCTTTACCTACCAGCCTACTTACCTACTGGCCAACCTAATTACCTACTTTTCACAGGCCCATCAATCAGCAGTATTTTCCCCTGCCTACCTTCTTACAAAATTCCCACGTAAAGACTCCCACCCTTCTTTCTTCCTCCTGCACTTATCTCTCCTCCTTTCCTTCCTGCCCTCCATCCCTCCTCTTGTACTTCGCCTCTCTCTCCACCAGTAGTCACTCCACGTAATGACAATCCATCTCATCTGCATATTTTTGTTTTCTCACCCCTGTTTTTATTTTACCATGTCAACTAATTTCCTCTATCTCTGTATCACCTGTCTTTGTCCCCCTCCTCTCCCCCTCTCCCTTCCCCTATACTCATCTCCCTCTCTCCACCTCTCCTCCCTCTCTCCACCTCTCCTCCCTCTTCCTTCTTCATCCTCTCTCAACTTTTCTAACTTCCCCACTCCCCTCTCTTCCCTATTCCTTCTCTCCCTCCTATCGCTCCCTCAGCTTCCTCCTCCCTTTCCCTTCTCGACCCCTTCCCCCACACCCCTTTCCCTTTTTTGCTCCCCCACAGCCTCCCCTCTCTCTCTTTCCTCTCTCATCCTCATCCTGCTTCTCCTTCCTTCCTCGTCATTCCCCCACCTCACATTCTTTTTAATCCCTCAGTCTTCCTCGTCTCCTTGCCCTATCCTCCCCCTACCCTTACACCCCCTCGCATCACCATCACAACCTCCCACACCCCTCTCCCCTCCCCACACTCCGTTCTCTCTCCCTCTCCCTATTATATCCTCCCCCCTCTCCCCCCAGCCCGAGCACTTAGGTTATTGAAATCTGGTCGGCATTTTTGTGTTGGTGGTGCCATACACTTAGGGAACATAAGAACATAAGAAGAGAGGATAACTGCAGTAGGCCGGATGCCACTCCCACGG
>NW_027643703.1:92500-130000 GCF_032717465.1 Coenobita brevimanus | reverse complement strand
CGAAACACACTTGTAGTAATCATTAATGTTTATAAGCATTCAAAGTTTCATTCAATTCCATCCACCCTTCTTCTTTGCTATCCTTATCTCATTCTAGTAGATCAGTTACCCTTCTAGGAGCTGCCTAGCATGGGCCAACCGGCCTACTGCAGTTATCCTCTCTTCTTATGTTCTTATGTTACAGAATAGACTATGACTACGAGATCTAACTCTACATGCTGAAGGGTAAAGATAGTAAAGCAAGAAGGTTCACCTCGCCTCCAAACCCTCCAGTTAAAACTGGCAGGAAAAAGTGAGAAAAACCACCAAGTAGCATGGAATAACTGATATGGAAATTTCATAGGAAAGACTGAAAAGGAAAAGTTACATCTATAATACTGTATCAATTTCATCTATAAGGTACCACGCTAGGGCTGTCTCATACAGGACCGGTGTATTGGTATTAGCGGGGGTATTTTACTGTTAGGAAGCTTCCTAACACCTCTTCCTGACCTATTTATTTCTGCTTCTGCTCCGTTACTATATTCTACTCATGCAATCGATGACGATATGAAGACATAGGAAGCCAACCAGGGGATAGTAATAAGTCGTTTGGAGAATAAATCGGTAAGGAGGAGGGAAAAACACTGTTGGGAGGAGACTGGTATGTAGGGAGAGTACGGTTTCTATAGTGTCACACACACACACACACACACACACACACACACACACACACACACACACACACACACACACACAACCCCTACCCCGTCGCTCCGGAGGGCGTACATGCATGCATTCAGACATATTTATACATACAGTATATACATGCATCATATATATATATATATATATATATATATATATATATATATATATATATATATATATATATATACAGTAAATAGAGAGAGAGAGAGAGAGAGAGAGAGAGAGAGAGAGAGAGAGAGAGAGAGAATAAACTGGCTTAAACCAACACGAACAGGATCATCGCTCATTGTGAAAATATTGTTCACCTGTGTCAAGATTTTTTTTTTTTTGATCGATTGAACGCAGGTCTGCTAAGTTTATATTTTAGAATAAAGCATTAGAATGGCCATACAATATACATCTCAAGCCAAAAGCAATGCATTCCGTCGGACAAGCAGACAAAGCAGCTGGAAGGTGAGGTGAAGAGTCAAGATGCAAAATACAGAGGAAACAAAGGCAAACATTCTCTGAGGCTCACACTGCGCTCAAGTCCCTGGGGATTGTCATGGAGGGCTGAAGGGAATCACAGGTCACAAGATCCACCTGTCCATACCTGCCACTCCTTAACCCTTTCTTCCCTATGTTGCTCTCTCTCTCTCTCTCTCTCTCTCTCTCTCTCTCTCTCTCTCCAAACACACCACAACAAAATGTAAGCAAAAAAGTATATATATATATATATATATATATATATATATATATATATATATATATATATATATATATATATATATATATATACGTGGAGGGATTGCATATACCGGTAATGACTTTATTGACGTGGAACAAAGTGTACAAGTCCTGGAGTATGATAGTGAGAGAGGGGCGCGCGCACGCACACACACACACACACACACACACACACACACACATACATAAATGAAGACATGCTAAGAAGGATAATAACATCATTCATTAGACCAACCCTGGAATATGCATCAGTAGTCTGGAGTCCTCATCTCAAAAAGCACATAGACAAGATTGAAAAAAGTTCAAAAGGGCCGCTACAAGATGGATACTAAGCTTAAAGGACCTAAGCTACGAAGAAAGACTAAATAAACTGAATCTACCAACACTACAGGAGAGAAGGAAAAGAAGTGACATGATAATGCTATATAAGTGCATATCAGGGAAGGAGAAAATAGGCATAAATGATTACTTAACACATGGAGAAGCATCAGCAAGAGGACACTGCAAAAAACTGCATAAGAAGAGAGGTGATAAAGACGTAAGGAAATTAAGTTTCCCAAACAGAGCAATTGATCAATGGAATGCACTACCGAATGAAATAGTGTGTGCCAAAACAATTCACAAATTTAGGATATGTACGATAAATATGGTTCAAGACACGGGACAGTACGAGCTTGACTCATTCCTGTAAAGATACAATTAGGTAAGTACAATTAGGTAAGAACACACCAGAATATATTGTCCCTTGAGAATTAGCCTTCCTCCTCAGGTCACACACACTCTTGGCTGCCTTTCATTTTAACTTCCTTCTTCCTTATGTATTATGAAACTTATCTCTACATCAAATCCTTTATCAATACTCCTCTTATTTTTCCTTTTTTCGCTCGCTCGCTCGCTCGCTCGAGAGAGAGAGAGAGAGACAAACAGACAGACAGACAGAGACAGAGACAGACAGAGATGAGTTGAAGGGAAGAGGCTGATGCAGTACATTTAAGGTTATTAAATACGGCGATGAATTACGGATGACTTGATGAGCCTTATAATGGGATACTGACTGCATAAGTACAGCATGATAAATACAGTATTTTCCTTTGTATTTCAAGACCATGAAAAAAGAGATTATAAAATATAATGAAAACACATCACAACAAAATGTTACAAAAAACGTACATACATACATACATAGAGAGAGAGAGAGAGAGAAAGGGAGAGAGAGAGAGAGAGAGAGAGTAGCACCAGGCAGGTGAAGATGTCTTTCCAGATTAGACGATACACCTGTACTGGTCATCAAATGGACTCCTAACCTCACTCACGCACCTCCCACCCCACCATCCATCAATCACAGACATTCCAGTGGGAAGAGAGTGGGATGAGCTTCTCCGCCACCTCTCGCTGTCGCCACTTTCAGTCTTTGGGGGTTTCATTTCTTGGAAAAGCCAAATCTGCTGTGTGTGTGTGTGTGTGTTTGTGCGTGTGTGTGTGTGTGTGGAGGGTGCGTGATGGGTGGCATACGGATATCTGTGAGGGGAGTGTTATGGAAATGCTTGTGTTCATGGGCGCCTACGTGTGTGTGTGTGTGTGTGTGTGTGTGTGCGTGTGTGTGTGTGTGGAGGGTGGGTGATGGGTGTCATACGGATATGTGTGGGGAGAGTGTTATAACCGATTTAATTTAGCCCAGTCTCACCTAACCTATCAATATTTGCTCGAATTGAACCCTGCTTAACCTCGAATGACCTAATCCAACCTAAATCAACCCAGCCTAATCTAGCTTAACCTCACCTAACCCAGTCTAATTGTATTTAACCTCACAATCTCACGTAACCTCCCCATACTTAACCTATTTTGAAGCAGCCAAACCGCATCTAACCCTACCTAATCCTACCCAGTCTCACTTAACCATACCATACCCGACCTAACCCAACTCAGTCAAGCCTAAAATGACCTAATCCAACCGAACCTAACCCAGCCTAACCTAACCAAATAAAACCCAACCCAAAACCTATCAAAACCGACGTATTCTAAAGCAATCTAACCTAATCCGTCTATATCTAGTCGATCTGAACCCAACCCAACCAAAAATTACCTAATCAGACCAAACCCTGCCCAAAGTGACCTAACCTAACTTTCGATCGGCTATTAATTCGCTTGTAAATTTTGCTGCCTGAAAGAAAGTCTACGGGTGTCACATTCCAAGTTTCGCCCGTTCTATGTACTAGTATGAGAGAGAGAGAGAGAGAGAGAGAGAGAGAGAGAGAAAGTGTGTGTGTGTGTGTGTGTGTGTGTGTGTGTGTATGAGTGTGGGTTTGGCGATGCGTGTGTGCAAGAGATAGAAAAACCCAACTGTCGGTGTGAACCATAAGGCAGGAGTGGCCATTAAGAATTTTCATGTACACCATTGGGGCTCCTCCACGTGATTCATAGGCTACGCCTTCGCCATCAGACGTAAGTGATACCGTTATAGGAGATCCCTGGCCACAGCAGACCTACTTGCCACAGCAGACCTACTCCCAACAGCAGACCTACTCCCCACAGCAGACCTACTCCCCACAGCAGACCCACCCTCACAGCACACTCAGGCATATGTGTAGCTCTGGTGGGCTAGAACAGTAAGTGCTTCTGTTATACAAGACACCTGGCCACTGGAATCCTTCTCTACTCCAGTGTATGCCTGGTGTAATAAAGCTGGTTCCTGCAGCCTTTAAGATAAGTACATATGAAGTGCCATTGAAAAGAGGTGTAGGTGCTGCCTCGTTTGTATCTTCATAGTGTTCCACCAGGTCGTCGGCAGATGTCTAGGATGCTACTGTGAGAAACATCGAGATCAATGGTTCATCCTGTTACAACATTCCTTATACCTGGCCCCTGCAGTACCTTTGACAAACAGTACACCCTTTACCTGGCCCTTACAGTACTTTATTTACCTGGTCCCCACAGTACCTTTCACAGCAGTCCCTTTACCTGGCCCCTGCAGTACCTTTGACAAACAGTAGTCCCTTTACCTGGCCCCTGCAGTAACTTTGACAAACAGTAGTCCCTTTACCTGGCACCTGCAGTACCTTTGACAAACAGTAGTCCCTTTACCTGGCCCCTGCAGTACCTTTGACAAACAGTAGTCCCTTTACCTGGCCCCTGCAATACCTTTGACAAACAGTAGTCCCTTTACCTGGCCCCTGCAATACCTTTGATAAACAGTAGTCCCTTTACCTGGCACCAGCAATACCTTTGACAAACAGTAGTCCCTTTACCTGGCCCCTGCAATACCTTTGACAAACAGCAGTCCCTTTACCTGGCCCCTGCAGTACCCTTCTGTCTACCACCACACTGCTAGCCTCACGTACTCTCATAATTCGTATGCTGCTGCACTACCTTATCCTGTACTTCTGTCTCCCTACATACATTCTATCACACCAAGCCCCACCATACATACTCAGCTGCCCTTTTGTGCACTCTTCGGCTCACCTTCCCCAACTGCCTCTGTTTTTGAGCTAAAAATCTTCCTGTTGTTTCTGTTTCACTCCCTGTTCTTCTAGCTGGAGGGATTATATAGTGTTCTTTAAATCTTCACTAATGACGGCAAGGTTAAGACACACACACACACACACACACACACACACACACACACAAATGTATATTCAATGGCGTATGCACTTAAGTGCCACTTAAGTGCTAATTAGGTTCCACTTTAGTGCCACTCACGTTTTTTTTTTTTTTTTTTTTAAGTGTCCGACTCTGGGCAAAGGCTTCAGGGCCTATTTCTTGGAGGTAGTGACCTATTCCAAGGCCCAGTAGTCCTCCTACACCTCCACATGTCACCACTTCGGCGCTAACACCCACTCGGTAGAAAGTTAAATTTTTGGTGGTGAGTCGCCAAAAACATTTGCTGTTCACTGTTCATGGGACTAGGTTTAAATGCGCGCCAATGTCTTCCCATTCTACATGAGATATACGTACTGTATAGAGGTTCTTTATTTTTCTAACGTATGCTTAAACAGTACAGTATATTTATCCTTTTTGCTGCATGTACTGTGTTAGCACCAGTGATGTTCGTGTTCTGTTCATTCTTGAATGCCTTGTTACTGTAGAACAAACTCGTACGAACAGTTCAAGACTAAAATGAACGAAATAGCACTCAAAATATCGTCTGAAATAAAATAAAACATGAGTATCAATATTTACGAGAAGGCGCGCTGATGGAGCGCGCCTGGTCTTTTTTACGCTGTGTACGGTGTTAGTAATCGTGATGTTGGCTGTTTGCTCATTATTTTATACTCATTTTATTGCAGGACAAACACTTACGAAGAAAAAGAGAATAAAATGAATAAAATAGCACAAAAAATAACGTCGATAATACAGTATACACATCTACACCAGCTGCCTATGTTTTTTTCAGATGTTTTTGTTCATTGTGTTATTGTATTGGTAATGCTGTATTCCGTTCAACCTTAAATGCATGTAGCCTTATAGAAAATCACACTGAGAACAATATGATACGTAAATGAATAATGTAGCACGAAAAATAAGGCCAGAAATAAGAAAAGTATAAACAAATGTGAAATATTACGCGATGCCTGGCAACCCCGGCTGACCTTGACGTGTACAGGGGCGTAGAGGAACGATGAAAGAGAGAGTTGAAAATAGAGAATGCTGACTAGGTTAATGGAGGAGGAGGAGAG
Source organism: Coenobita brevimanus (assembly GCF_032717465.1). Taxonomy (NCBI): domain Eukaryota; kingdom Metazoa; phylum Arthropoda; class Malacostraca; order Decapoda; family Coenobitidae; genus Coenobita; species Coenobita brevimanus. Next base: position 123,911 of record NW_027643703.1, on the reverse strand, counting down.
GAGAGAGATAAGCAAGGAGAAGGTTGGAGCTGACTGAGACAAGAAAAAAAGACGATAAAGAGATTTAAAAAACAGAACGAAATGATGTAAAAAATTTAGGTTCTGCAATTCCTCTCATGCCTTCGTCACTGTACCGTTGTTTATCGTTCAGTGTCTTTATTTGTTCCCCCCCCCCTCTCTCTCTCTCCTGTAATCCTTACCCCCCCCCACAACCCTCTCTCCTCTTCCTTTCTCTCTCTCTCTCTCTCTCTCTCTCTCTCTAAAACAGGTATTATCACAGCAGAAGCCTGCATCAGTTCAGTGTCAGATGGATAAGCAGAACTCTTCCCAGCTCCATCCACTTGCTTCTCCTTACTTTTGGCGTATTTTTTAACATTCCTACATGAACCAAATAAACTCGAAAAGCCAAACTTCACACTGTTCCGATCATTGTGTGGCATAACCAACCAAGCATGCACTGTACTATATAAACATCCCATAGTAGTAAGCATCGAGTTGTAACGTGTACAGTACTTCTACAGTATATAGTAGACCTGTCACGTGTGTTGTTAATGCTACCTAACTCAACATTTTAGTCAGATCCAGCCAATGATTCCTTCCACCCGATTTAGGAAGTGTCTTAGAAAGTAATGCTAAAGATTAACCAATACATCTATGAATCATACTTATTAACTGAAAAAAAGATTCATGAGAAAAGCAGACATCAAGCAGTGTTATCCATTGTATTCTAGATTATCTTAGAAATTACTAAAATGGCAGAACTGGGGTAAATGTAATCATCATCATCATCATCCGGACCTCCTTTCCCACCCAAGGGCCGGACCAGTATACAAAAGCTTAATGAAAACGGTGTTAAAAATGAATACTTTAATGCGTGATGAAACTTTTCCATTACAAGTGTCACGCAATGTGTTCAAAACTGCCACAGATTTTACCGTAATGGAAGAACTTTATTTTTTATATATGCTAGGAAGAAGGAACCAAAGGCCAACGAGCCCGCAAAAACTGTTCCTTCCAAGAGAAAAACAAAATACTAGAGACAGCCAAACTGGACTGTGAGCCGAAAGAAATGCAGTCAAGAAAACCAAAATGAATTACCAGCAGCACATGTCTGCCAAGGAGAAAATGGCGAGGATGATGGATTCGTAGTTGTAGTCGACGGCCATCTTGCCCCTCTAGCGCCTGTGACAACTCCCTGGTCCTTGGTGGTGGTGTGGTGTGATGTGCTAAGGTGTAGTGTAGTGTAGTGTAGTGTGGTGTGGTGTGGTTAGGTAATAAGTGTGGTGTAATGGAGCATAATAATCAGTCCTATCACTACCACTCAACCATCCATCCTTCTACGCTTGTCTAGGTCTTCCTGTGTGTGTGTGTGTGTGTGTGTGTGTGTGTGTGAGATGATCGAAGTGAAGAAGTCAGAGGAAATGATGATAATGATGATGATAATGATGATGATGATAATGATGATGATGATGATAATGATGATGATGATAATGATGATGATGATAATGATGATGATGATGATGATAATGATGATGATGATGATGATGATGATGATAATAATAATGATGCTGCTGCTGATGATGATGATAATAATAATGATGCTGATGATGATGATGATGATAATAATAATGATGATTATAATGATGATGATGATAATGTTGATGATGATGCTGATGATGATGATGAACGGGTAATTAAGGATCTGTACGTTCTCAAGCCACAGAAAAAGAGCAAGAAGAGTGAAAAGAGCAAAAAGAGTAGAGTAAAAGGCGCAAAAAGAGTAAAGAGAAAAATTTGTATACTAGAGAGTGAAGAGAGCAAAGTAAAAAGAGTGGAGTAAAAAGGGCAAAAAGAGCAGTAAAAAAGTAGAGCAAAAAGAGTCAAGTATGAGTAAAGAGCAAAAAGAGTAAAGTATGAGTAGAGAGCAAAAAGAGTAAAGAGCAAAAAAGAGTGAGTAGAGCAAAAAGAGTAAAATATGAGTAGAGCGCAAAAAGAGTAAAGAAAGAGTAGAGAGCAAAAAGAGTAAAGTATGAGTAGAGAGCAAAAAGAGTAAAGTATGAGTAGAGAGCAAAAAGAGTAAAGTAAGAGTAAAGAGCAAAAAGAGTAAAGAGCAAAAAAGAGTGAGTAGAGCAAAAAGAGTAAAGTATGAGTAGAGAGCAAAAAGAGTAAAGTAAGAATAAAGAGCAAAAAGAGTAAAGAGCAAAAAGAGTAAAGTAAGAGTAAAGAGCAAAAAGAGTAAAGAGTAAAGAGCAAAAAGAGTAAAGAGTAAAGAGCAAAAAGAGTAAAGAGTAAAGAGCAAAAAGAGTAAAGTAAGAGTAAAGAGCAAAAAGAGTAAAGAGCAAAAAGAGTAAAGTAAGAGTAAAGAGCAAAAAGAGTAAAGTAAGAGTAAAGAGCAAAAAGAGTAAAGTAAGAGTAAAGAGCAAAAAGAGTAAAGAGTAAAGAGCAAAAAGAGTAAAGTAAGAGTAAAGAGCAAAAAGAGTAAAGAGTAAAGAGCAAAAAGAGTCAAGTATGAGTAGAGAGCAAAAAGAGTAAAGTAAGAGTAAAGAACAAAAAGAGTAAAGTAAGAGTAAAGAGCAAAAAGAGTAAAGTATGAGTAGAGCAAAAAGAGTAAAGTAAGACTAAAGAGCAAAAAGAGTATGAGTAAAGAGCAAAAAGAGTATGAGTAAAGAGCAAAAAGAGTAAAGTATGAGTAGAGAGCAAAAAGAGTCAAGTATGAGTAAAGAGCAAAAAGAGTAAAGTATGAGTAAAGAGCAAAAAGAGTAAAGTATGAGTAAAGAGCAAAAAGAGTAAAGTAAGACTAAAGAGCAAAAAGAGTATGAGTAAAGAGCAAAAAGAGTATGAGTAAAGAGCAAAAAGAGTAAAGTATGAGTAGAGAGCAAAAAGAGTCAAGTATGAGTAAAGAGCAAAAAAGAGTAAAGTAAGAGTAAAGAGCAAAAAGAGTAAAGTAAGAGTAGAGAGCAAAAAGAGTAAAGTAAGAGTAAAGAGCAAAAAGAGTAAAGTAAGAGTAAAGCAAAAATAATAAAAAGAGCAAAAAGAGTAGTGTAATAAAAGTAGAACTGAGCAAAAAGAGTAAAGAGTAACAAGAGCTAAGTAAAAAGAGCAAAAAGAGCAGAGTAAAGAGCAAAAAGAGCACAGCAAAGAGAGCAATGAGTATAAAGAACAAAATGCATGGAGAGCAACGAGTAAAAAGAGCAGATTAAAGAGTATAAAAAGAGCAACGAGTAAAAACAGCAAAAAGTGCAGGGTAAAAAGAGCAGAGTAAAAAGAGCATAAAGAGCAGAGTAAAAAGAGCAAAAAGAGCGGAGTAAAAAGGCAGAAAAAGAGCAAAGTAAAAAGAGCAAAGAGAGCAGAAATAAAAGAGCAAAAAGGGCAGAATAAAAGAAGCAAAAAAGCAGCGTAAAACAAGCAAAAAGAGCAAAGTAAATACAGCAAAAATAGCAGAGTAAAAAGAGCAAAAACAGCAGGACAAAAAGAGCAAAAAGAGCAGACTAAACAGAACAAAGTAAAAAGAGCAAAGAAGAGAATAAAAAGAGCAAAAAGAGCAGACTAAACAGAACAAAGTAAAAAGAGCAAAGAAGAGAATAAAAAGAGCAAAAAGAGCAGGGTAAATGAGCAAAAAGAGCAGTGTAAATGAGCAAAAAGAGCAGGGTAAATGAGCAAAAAGAGCAGGGTAAATGAGCAAAAAGAGCAGTGTAAATGAGCAAAAAAAAAAAAGCAAGAGCAGAGGAAAAAGAGGAGTAAAAAGAGCAAAAAGAGAATAAAGAGGAGAGTAAAAATAGCAAAAAGAGGAGAGTAAAAATAGCAAAAAGAGGAGAGTAAAAAGAGCAAAAAAAAAAAACAGAGCAGAATAAAGTGAAAAAAGAGCGGAGTAAATAAAGCAAAGTAAAAAGAGCAAAAAGAGAGCAAAAAGAGCGCAGTAAAAAGAGCAGAGGCTAAAATTATTACTTTCTGTGGCTGAACGAATTAATGTCTAAAAAAAAAACAGAACTTTACAAAAATATATATAAAATTAAAATGGTAACTGGTTTGGCCATAAATATTACCAGCAAAAATACGGTACACAAAACAGCTCATTAGGAGAGGGAGGGAGGGAGGGAGGGGAGAGGAGAGGAGGGAGGGGAGGGGGTGAGATGAGATGGAGGGAGAGGATGTGTTGGGATACAGAGGGAGGGAGAAAAAGGAGGGTAAGAGTGGGAGCAAGGGGGTAGGGAGGGGAGGGGGAGGGAGTGAGATGAGTTGATGGGGGAGTGAGATGAGTTGATGGGGAAGAGAGAGAGGTTGGGGGAGAAAGGGAGGGGAGGGGAGGGAAGAGGGGTGGGATGAGTTGATGGAGAGAGAAGAGAGAGTGGGGAGCAGGACAAAAGATGGAGGGGAGGGGAAGGGAGTGAGATGAGTTGATGGAGGGAGAGAGAGGCTGGGAGAATGGGAGGGAGAAGGGAGGGAGAGGGTGAGATGAGTTGGAAGGAGGAGAAAGAGCTGAGAGAGAACAAGGAAGGAGGAGGAAGAAGGGAGGAGGAGGGAAGGAGGGAGGAGGGAGGGAGGGAGGGAGGGAGGGGAGGGAGGAGGGAAGGGAGGGAAGAGGGGGTGGAAATGAGTTGATGTGGGGGGAGAGAGGCTGGGAGAAAGGGGAGGGAGAGAGGGGATAAAGGCAACGGGGGAGAGGAGGAGGAGTGGGAAGAGGGAGGAGAGGGGAGAAGAGGGGGGTGAGAGGGAGAGATGAGTGAAAAGGAAGGGAGAGGGAATAAGGGGCAAGGGGGAGAGAGTGAGGGGAGGGAGAGTGAGAGGAAGGAAAAAGGGAAAGGGAGGAGGGAAGGGAAGGGGAGGGGTATGGGAAAGGGAAGAAAAACGGGGAGTGAGATGGTGGGTGGGGAGGGAGGGGGAGAAGGTGGGTGGGGAAATCAGGGGAGAAGGGAGGTGGGGGATAGAGGAGAGACGGGGGGGGTAGAGAGACAAAAAAAAAGGGAGAGGAAAGAGGAAGAGAAAAGGGAAGGGGATGTGAGAGAAAGAGAGAGAGAGAGAGAGAGAGAGAGAGAATCTTTATAAGCTAAGTAGGGAAGACTCAACACAAATTCAATGACAAGTTGGATTATTTGTGATTTAATGTCATTTATTAGCGATGGTGAGGCGATACGTGGTAGGGGGAGGGGAGGGGAGGGAGATGAGGAGGGAAGAGGGGGAGGGGAGGAGGGAGGGAAGAGAAGGAAAGGGACAGGGAAAAGGATGGTACTGATGAGGGAGGAGGAGGGAGGGGAGAGGAGGGAGAGGGGAGGGAAGAGAAGGAATGGGACAGCAAAAGGGGTAGTACTGATGTGAGGGAGGGAGGGGAGGGGAGGAGAGGGAGGGAAGGGGAGGAGAGGAGAGGGGAGGGAAGAAGGGACAAAGAAGTTGGTATGGATGCAGGAAACGGAAGAGGGAGGGGCGGGGAGGGGAGGGAGGGGAGGAGCGAGGCGGGGGAGAGGAGGGCGGTGGGGGGTAGTAGAGAGGGGTGAGGGAGAATGAAAATAAAAGAGGAAAGAGGAAGAGCAGAACAGAGAGGAGAGATGAAAGATGAGGAGGGAGGGAGGGAAGAAGGGAGGGAGAGAGAAAGGGAGGGAGGGAGGGATTAGGGTCAGAGGTGGACAATGGCACCTCAATCAATTTTCTCACCACCCTTCTCTTTTCTTCTTTTCCCCTCTCTTTCTCTTCTCTCCTCCCACTTTCGTGTCTCTTCTTTCCTCTCCTCTCTCCTTTCCTCTCCTCTCTCCTTTCCCTCCTTTTTTCCCTTTATCTTTTCTTTCACGTTTTTCTCTTTTCTTTCTCACTTCTCTTTCTCTCCCTTCTTTCCCTTTTCCCCGTGTATTTCTTTCCCTCTTCTTCTCTTTTCGACATCTCCTTACACTTCCTCTTTCTTATGTCGTCTGTGTTCTTTCCTGTATCCTACCTCCTTTCCCCCTTTCATCTCCCCAAGGGTTTTTATCAATTGTACCGTACGAAAAATAAAGATAGGATAGGACCACTCAGAACAGAATCAGGTGACATTACCAGTGAAGATAAAGAAATGTGCTCCATCCTAAATAATTATTTCATATCAGTATTCACCAAGGAAAATCTAGACCTGGGCGGATTCTGAAAGCTCAGAAATCCTCGCAAATCCACCATCTTTGGGCGTAAGAGCAACTTTTCACTTAAGTGCATATTCTGGAGCCCTAGAAAACGAGCGCAAACCCTATGCGGCGTTGTCAATTCTCCTCGTAGAGTTGCGCCATGTGAGGGGCAGCCCTAAGTACATCGTAAGCCTTATAACTCTCCTATTTTTACAAATGTTGTAGCTCAAACATCCCTCAAATCCTGAGAATTAAATCATGCATCAATTAATCCTTAAATGCATACAACTGTTGCGATTTTTCAAAAAATAATAAGTACAAGTGGCAGAAGACCGTCGTAAACGATGCCAGAATACCATAACGGAACAAGTACTACTTCGACATATGTGGTAAAACTAGCACTGTCGGCCAATATTGCCTTTACTACAAACAAATTATAGCCTATTGATATAATGTTCACAAAAATTCGATTAAACAAGCCAGTGTTAAGAAGAAACTCATCTAAAGTATGGTGATAGCCTACATGACACAATGTCGAAAAAATTATGAATCAGCGCACTTATTTCTTCCTCTGAGAAGTTCACTGCCCTTCTGTACATAATATTTTGGTGGTCTTCCACTGCTTCAATACTGTCTTGGAAATTATGACTGGCGGTGTGGAAACATCGTCTGCTACCACTATGACGTCATACTCCGGTGTACTGTGATTGGTTACTCAGAGTTAAATAGAGAAACCTTCCGCTCCTTGATTGACCAACACTTGCCCTGGCGCAACCTGGTGTTGGTCTTAAGATTGTCGTACAACACTCTCCAGAATACCACTTATCAAAACCTCGTATGCACATCGCAAAAGTTCTCGCAGATTTTCTCGTAATCCAGACACCTCTCAGAATCCGCTACCAGCATCATTTCCAAGGCACGTCACTGAGATCAGCACCATATTTTAGCACTTGGGTAATAATCTGGTAGGTGGTGGCGACCATCATCCACTCACTTGATGTAGTGATACCTACCTCTTCCTTAGCCTTTATCATTCTTTTTCTGTCTGTTCTCCTCTCTTCCTATTTCTCCCATCTTTCCTGTCACTTCTTATTGCTTTTCTTTCCTTCACAGTTGGCTTTACATTGAGTGACAAGCCAAATGGTTTCCTGTAAGCCAAGAAACCATTTACAACGCTGGGTGGTTACCATATAACCAACCCATACGTGCTCCCTACATGTCAACAAGTGGGTTGGTGGAGGGTTAGTGCCCCTCCCTGTAAAATAGGTAACCCAAAGTCAAGTGGCCACCCCTTACGGGATTATGGCGTCTGGCAATTGATAGATAGATAGATATTTCTATTATTTGACATTTGTTTTGCTGTACGTATCTCGTATATTCCTTGCCCACTGTAGGCCTACAGAGTTAAGTGATTAATTTATAGATTTGATTATACAATAGTATATAAATAATGATTTGGATTAGGTATTTACTGTAGGGCCGGCTGCAGCATTGCTACTTGACCCGTTAAGTGGTTGAGTTTTATCATAGTCTGATTTAAACACAATTTTTCACAGAAAATTCTAGTACAATCCAAGTCAGTAATCCTTAATTTTATTTAATCCCATTGCCATATGAATGTAAATCAAATGTTAGGTCAATTACCTCACACACACACACACACACACACACACACACACACACACACACACACACACACACACACACACACACACAATATATAATTTCCACTAACAGCAAAAAACACAAATATAATAAGTGAGTATTGAAACTGGACGAGGAATTGCTTGCAAAAATAATTTATATTATCGATTAATTTTCACAGAAACGTAATGGCAGACGTACAGTACGAAATTAGGTACGAAAGTTCGGAACGAAATTTCATTTTATCGCACCAGTACGGTACGGTTCTTTATGTATGCAACGAAACTACGGTGCGGTGTTTTTAAACTATCGGAATTATGATATTTTTTCCGTACCGTACCGTACTGCCACCCTTGGCGCCCATGAACACACGCATTTCTATAACACCCCCCCCCATACATCCGTATGCCACCCTTCAACCACCCTCTACACACACACACACACACACACACACACACACACACACACACGTAGGCGCCCATGAACACGCATTTCTACAACCCCCCCCCACATCCGTATGCCACCCTTCATCCCCCCCCCACACACACACACACACACACACACACACACACACACACACAAGACTATATTGAAATGGGGAGAGTCGGACGGGAAAGGGAGTGGGGAAAGTGAGAGGGGAGTGGGGGGAGTAGGCAGAGTGGACGTGGGAAAGGATTGCAGAAAATGAGAGAGGGTGTGAGGAGTGTGAGAGGGGAATGGGGAGAGTGGGGAGAATGAGAATGAGAGGAGTGGGGAGAGTGGCAGTGGAAGGGGAGTGGGAAGAGACTGCGGAAAATGAGAGAGGAATGGGGAGAGTAGGTCAGTGGGTAGAAAGTAGGTTCAGACGGAGGGTACCACAGCTATAGTGACGTTTGATGACTTTCCTTGGAGCAGCAGAGAGAGAGAGAGAGAGAGAGAGAGTATGTGTGTGTGTGTGTGTGTGTGTGTGTGTGTGTGTGTGTGTGTGTGTATACGTAGTTACTCTTATGCCTGTTCACAATCGTGTGTGTATTAAAAAAAACTGTCATGAAAAAAATCCCTTCTTATGGCCAAGATATAATTTTTTCTGCTAAGGTTTGACCAGCTTTTCTGGATCGAAACGTCTGTGTGATCCCCCTCCCCCCCTCTCTCTCTCTCTCTCTCTCTCTCTCTCTCTCTCTCTCCGTCATTGCCTACAGCTAAAGACAAAAACACAGACACATTATATTCACTACAGTGCTTTTCCCTGCCTCACCCTGGCTCTGCCTCCCTCTCCCTGCTTTTTCCCACCCGTTTCTGCCTTTCCCTGCCAGTCTCTGCCTCACCCTTCCTCAGTGTACGTGTGTGTATTTGTACGTGTGTGAATTTGTGTGTGTGTGTGTGTGTGTGTGTGTGTGTGTGTGTGTGTGTGTAAGTTTGTGTAATTATGTGCCTGTGGGTGTATGTGTCTCACCACAATGCACCGCTAGACACCCACTCCACCCCACCACCAAACACCTTCTTCATTTCTTGCCACAGAAAACTTTAATATTCATGGATCATTTTCAAAAATCAAGTTCGAGTATGTTTTACCGTATTGTGATGAAAAAAAAAACTGCAATATTGGGATCAGATATGAGTACAGAGATGTTTTATATAAAGTGTGAGACTCAGTGGGCAATACGTATGGTGTTAGCTTGGCTGGTGCAGGGCATCTGTGTTACCATGGCAACCTGCCCACCTCACAACACACACACACACACACACACACACACACACACACACACACACACACACACACCTCTATCAGCAAGGCCCATCATAGAATACTTGTGTTTGTGTATGTGTGTGTGTGTGTGTGTGTGTGTGTGTGTGTGTGTGTGTGTGTGGCTATACGAATATGTGTGTGTGTGTGTGTGTGTGTGTGTGTGTGTGTGTGTGTGTGTGTGTGGCTTTCCGTGTCTGTGTGTGTGTGTGTGTGTGTGTGTGTGGTTAGGTATGTGGATGTGTTGTTTGTACGGTGGGGTAAGGGGTGTACGGTTTGAGGTGGTTGTGTGTGTGTGTGTGTGTGTGTGTGTGTGTGTGTGTGTGTGTGTGTGTGTGTGTGTGTGTGTGTGTGTGTGTGTGTGTGTTTATTCGAGTATGTCGTTGTGTGTGTTGTTTTGTCTGTGTGTGTGTGTGTGTGTGTGTGTGTGTGTGTGTGTGTGTGTGTGTGTGTGGTTATACGAGTATGTCGTTGTGTGTGTGTGTGTGTGTGTGTGTGTGTGTGTGTGTGTGTGTGTGTGTGTGGTTATACGAGTATGTGGTTGTGTGTGGTTATGTATGTGTGTGTGGGGGGGGTGTTGTTGGGTATGTGGATGTGTTGTGTTCACGGTGGAGTAAGGCATGAACGGTTTGATGTAGTTGCATATGTGTGTGTGTGTGTGTGTGTGTGTGTGTGTGTGTGTGTGTGTGTTAGTTCACTACACGTCAAACGACTTTGGTTATACATAAGAAGACGTGCTATTAAAGTTTGGGCACAACTATAATGCAATGTTCTATGAAGTCAACTACACTCATAATAACGCGACGCTTCGTCTCCTCTGTCTGTCTCCTTACCCTGCGTCTGTCTGTCTTCTATCTGTCTGTCTCTGTCTTCCTGTCCCTCTATTGCAAACCACAAACTTCTCAACTCTCCACAACGTCCTAGATTATCATTGTATCACGCAGTATATTATTTTTTCATTGTAAATGGCCCAAATTTTCGTCCTTTTGCAGCTTACTTCACATGGGTCATTGGCAGAAACGGACAACGCTACGGCTCCCTTTCCATACCACTTTTTTGTGACTTACATTTTCTAGCATTAATCTATTGCTACAACTCAGCATTCAGGTTGAAGGGATGGAAAATTTGGGCCAAGTTAGAGTAAAACGAGTACAGAATTAGCAGAAGCCAAATAGCATACCTTTGGAGGGTGCAGCGGGAACAAGGCAAGATCGCAGTAAGGAGGACAATGGAGGGAAATCCAGCAAATCCAAGCAACAGCCTATGAAGTGACGCCAACAACACTTGTGTCTCACACTCGGTTCAAACGCCCGTCCACTTTATCACTAAACACCTGTGGTTCTGAAGTATGACAAGAGAAAATCAAATAATCGTGTAGACGTGATGTACTTGATGCACTCTCTCCACGGAGTCTATCTCTGAGCTACTGTTTATTACTTGTTGATTACAATGCTTCGAGAATGATGAGTCTCTGTCTCGGACACGACGGCTGACTGAACCTTTATCCTTGTCTTTTACCCCTGACCTTTTACTGAATGCTGCAAATGTCGAATTACTTCATCCTAACCTAATTCAGGTTCTAATGACAGAGATGATCTGGTTACATGACTTCCCCGCGCACCTTTTGTGACGCCACAGACTAAGTTGGGGTGGGCTTTCAGTTCAGAGAAAAGCAGTAAAATGGATGGGTAACTGCGAAAAACTGATCACTGTCCGCTGACTCTTCCTGCTCTGCTTTCCAGCGACAACGTTTCTCTGATTGTAAGGACTTGTACGGAATAGTTTATTCAAAATCTAAATTAAAAAATAGGATAATCTGCTGACTTTTTCCGATAATCTTGCTAACAGACAGGCAGGCAAACAAAGACAAACAGATAGGCCGGCAGGCAGGCAGACAGGAAGACAGACTGGTAGACAGATTTATAAACCGGGCCAAACACAGCTTTATCGGGCTTTCTCTGCTGGGTGCAATAACACCCCCTAGTAGCAGAAAAAACGATAATTTTCTTGTCGCTTTTCTCATTACACATTTTGCTTTCAGCCATACTCGTACCAGATCACGTCAGTTAACAATGATATACGTATTTGGGGATTAATAAAGCTTTAGTTTCATTTTGTATATGAGAGAAAAAGGCAGTGAAAACACCAATAGTATCCCCTAACAGTCTGATACCAAAGCCTTCTCCCGTTCGCCTCTGCCTGGGTTTTTCCTTTAACCATTTTTTCCCCGAATGGAGCGTTGTGGCAGACTCCTGTATTTCATAAACTAACATTTTATTCATTCTACGTACAGTGTTCTTAAACGTGAACTGATTTTGTCCTATTGTGCTAGAATATTGCACGGTGAATCCACCGTGGTGCACAAGAAAGGATCTAGCTTGTGCATTTCTTGTGCACCACGGTGGATTCGCTGCCCTTGTGTTCACAACATCAGGTGGGATGGGTCCAGAGGCGAGCAGGTTCTCTCGAGACTGGCAGAGATTCTTTCCAAGAAGCGTCAACGTAAAGAGTATGGAGGGTGAGAGACTAACTAGGAGAATATATATGAATGAGGTGGAGGCAGGGAGGGGGAGGGGGAGACCGAGGAAGAGATGGAGGGATGGAGGAGAGATGTATATGAGAGGGAGGTGTAAGTTGGGGGGAGGGCAGCGACATGGCAGGGGACAGGGCGACATGGAGACGATTTGTTTTTAGCCACTCCTTATGTGATGACGGCGTCTGGCTATAGATAGATATATAGATAGGAATAATATTAAAGATAAATATTAATCAGCATAATAAAAACAAGTATTGTATCTCGAACTGGAGCTCGGTGAACCATAGAAGCTTCGAATTCCGTCAGTCACCCTCTAACCGTGGTAGGAGGAGGACGCTCGAGCTGTGTGTCTATTCTCAGTGTTGATAGTGTTTAAACAGCTTGCCCATCTTGCCGAGATGAACAAAGGTAAGCGAGGATATTGTTCATCAGTTCTTTGATACTGCATGTGGAGGGATGGAGAGGAAGGGGGGGACCTAGGATGAGGTGGAGGGATGAAGTTGAGAGGTATATGAGGGAGGGGAGTGAGCTGGGGGAAGGTCAGTCAAATGGTGGGTGACAGAGCGACTTGGAGGCGTTTTGTCTGCTGCCACCCTTTGCGGGATTAGGGCGTCGGGCTATAGATAGATAGAATAGAATAGAGGGGGCCGAGGGATGTGAAAAACCTCTGATCCTCCATCTTCTTATGCATCAACTTCCTATAGACTTATCAATCCATCAGAAATGCATCTACATAAACAAACACATACTAAATAGTTTTCCTCGCTGTCTTTACATACTATAATTTCCTCGTAGTAATTATCGTTGTTTATAGAGGGAGGGGAAAGTGCTATGACTCACTAGGATCCTTTGAGCAGTCCTTCATTTATGCAACAGGTCAACTCTGGAACTGTCTACCTCTGTCTGTATTTCCTACTTCCTATGATCTCCAGTCTTTCAGACGCAGTGTGTCCAGGCATCTCGAAATAAACGGATCTTGAATTTGGCTCTCCTTTGTATTGTTTTTTTTCTTCTTGGAAGGAACGGTTTGCGGGCTCCTGGCCTTTGGTTCCTTCTTCCTTGCATTAAAAAAAAAAAAAATGAGAGGAGCATGTGGAGTTACATGGAGAGACAGACTGACAAATGAGGAAGTGAAGGAGCGTTGTGGTGTGGATGTGGATGTGATAGGAAGCGTTAGGAGAAACACACTGAGGTGGTTTGGTCATGTGGAGAGGATGGAGAGTGAGAGACTGATGAGGAGAGTGTATGTGAGTGAGGTGGATGTGGAGTTACATGGAGAGACAGACTGACAAATGAGGAAGTGAAGGAGCGTTGTGGTGTGGATGTGGATGTGGAGTTACGTGGAGAGACAGACTGACAAATGAAGAAGTGAAGGAGCGTTGTGGTGTGGATGTGGATGTGATAGGAAGCGTTAGGAGAAACACACTGAGGTGGTTTGGTCATGTGGAGAGGATGGAGAGTGAGAGACTGACGAGGAGAGTGTATATGAGTGAGGTGGAGTGGGAGAGAGGGAGGGGGAGGCCAAGGATGAGATGAAAGGATGGAGTGAAGAGGTAGGCCTATATGAGAGAGGGGGGTGTGAACTGGGAACAGGGCAGTGAAATGGCTGGGGACAGGACGATATGGAAGCGATTTGTTTGTGGCCACTCCTTGCAGGATTGAGGCGTCTGGCAATAGATAGATAGCTAGAAAGTTATTCGTTCTATCTATTTATCGCCAGTCGCCATAATACCGTATCCATCCATCTACCAATCTATCTATCGCCAGACGCCATAATCCCGTATCTATCTATCTATCTATCGCCAGACACCATTATCCCGTATCTATCTATCTATCTATCTATCTATCGCCAGACACCATTATCCCGTATCTATCTGTCTATCTATATATCTATCGCCAGACACCATTATCCCGTATCTATCTATCTATCTATCTATCTATCGCCAGACACCATTATCCCGTATCTATCCATCTATCTATCTATCTGTCTATCGTCAGAAGCCACAGTCTCATATCAATCTATCTATCCATCCATCTATCTATCTATCCATCTATCCATCTATCGCCAGACGCAATAATCCCGTATCTATCTATCTATCGCCAGACGCCATAATCCCGTATCTATCTATCTATCTATCTATTGCCAGACACCATAATCTAGTACCTATCGCCAGACGTCATAATCCCGTATCTATCTATCTATGTATCTATCGCCAGACGCCATAATCCCGTAAGGGGTGGGGGTTTGTCTTTGAGTTAGTTGTTTTACGGGGAGGGGCACTAACCCTCCGCCAACCCACTTGTTGACACGAAGGGAACACGTATGGGTTGGTTATATGGTTACCACCCAGCGTTGTAAATGGTTTCCTGGCTTACCGGAAACCATTAGGCTTGTCACTCAATGTAAAGCCACCTGAAAAGGAAAGAAGAGTAATAAAAAGTGACAGAAAAGATGGGAGAAATAGGAAGAGAGGAGGACAGACACAAAAAGAGAATGATAAAGGTGAAGAAAGAAGTAGGCAGCACTACATCAAGTGAGTGGATGATGGTGAGAAATAGGGAACGAGGAGGGCAGACATGGGAATAGACTGATAAAGGTGAAGGAAGAAGTAGGCAGCACTACATCAAGTGAGTGGATGATGGTCGCCACCTTGAAATCATATCCATTAATCCTTGAAGTAGTCGGTCACCTCCAATATTTTGCTCAGTTGCCGCTGTGTTGGTCTCGTCATTACCGTATGTGTTGTGTCTTTGGCCTTCTCATATTTACACTGAGTTCGGCAGGTTCCTCGTGCTCCATCTCCTGTTTGGCTTTGTTGAGTGACATGTCTTGGTGCTGTGGAGGAGCCAAATAATGCCACTCCTCATGACATCACGAAATAATGCCACTCCTCATGACATCACGAAATAATGCCACTCCTCATGACATAATGCCACTCCTCATGACATCACTAATGCCACTCCTCATGACATAATGCCACTCCTCATGACATCACCAAATAATGCCACTCCTCATGACATCACCAAATAATGCCACTCCTCATGACATCACCAAATAATGCCACTCCTCATGACATCACCAAATAATGCCACTCCTCATGACATCACCAAATAATGCCACTCCTCATGACATCACCAAATAATGCCACTCCTCATGACATCACCAAATAATGCCACTCCTCATGACATCACCAAATAATGCCACTCCTCATGACATCACCAAATAATGCCACTCCTCATGACATCACCAAATAATGCCACTCCTCATGACATCACCAAATAATGCCACTCCTCATGACATCACCAAGTAATGCCACTCCTCATGACATCACCAAATAATGCCACTCCTCATGACATCACCAAGTAATGCCACTCCTCATGACATCACCAAGTAATGCCACTCCTCATGACAAACCTTGCCCCGGTGTTCTTTTGGCCCCTTGCACTGGTACCCTAAGTGCACCAGTGAAGGGTGTTGCCAGGACTGACGTGTGCACGGGTACTTAGCGTCACCCTCGTTGGATGGCTGCCAGACACTGCCCCTCACTGACGCTATGTTTATTATCATATTCTCTCAGTGGCAACACTTCCAAAATGGCTGGAGTGTCGTAACATGAGCACTGACCCCCTGCTGTGGTGGTAGGTGAACCTCTAGGTCACCCCAGTCCTCTGTGTTCAACCCAGCCACCTCCAGCCCCGTGTGTGCATTGCCTTACATGGCCGTGCACAGTAAACACCCTGGAATGTACTGGTATTGTGATGAGGAGGGGTGGACTGAGATGGTTTGGGTATTTGAGGAGGGTGGAGAATGACAGATGGGTGTAGAAAGTGAGAAGTGTGTTGGAATGATCTCCTGACTGAATGGCTACATCAGACTGATAGTGTTTGGTGGGAACAAAATCACTTTTATTGCTGTGTGGCAACTACAGTATAAGTGCCATGTCCAGGCCAGCTGTACGGTGCTATCATAGCTTCGTTTTTCGTCTCGTTTCGTTTATAAAGGCTCCATCCTGCTTGCATGCATCGGCCTTGATCACATAATGGCGGCTCTCCATGATGCTTGATCTCTGGCAGCCTCCCTATCCAGTCCCTTATCCCTGAGGTCACACTCATTGACCTCGCCCCAGGCTTTCTTCGGTCTGCTTCTCGCAACCCTAACCCTAATGTTCACACTTCTCACTTTCTGCTGCCTTATTACTTGGCAAATTATTAACAAGGCAAATGCTAAACACTTGCGGTCATATTAAAAGTGTTCAGGAACGACAAAAGCAATTCTCGCCGCAAATCGTGTGTAGGTGAACAGTGAATGAGTTTGGCATAGTATGATGGCCAGCATCACTTCACGATTAGAAATTATAAACGGATGTAATCAATTCGTGCTTAGCCTCTCACTCTCCATCCCCCAACTTACACCTCCCTCTCTCATACACCTCTCTACTCCATCCCTCTATCTCATCCTCGATCTCCCCCTCCTCTCCCCTCCTTCACTTCACTCACATACACTCTTTTATTGTGCAGGGATAGACTATCGAATGTATTAGGTACATGGTTAGTCACTTTATTATTTGTCGTGTGTAGATAAACTTATGTCTTTATGTCGCTTAATTAGTTACAGTTTAGCATTTACTGAAGATTTATTTGGGTATTTTAATCATTTAACTTCAATACACACCAATCAGGATATGTTTTATTTCATGATTCATAGTACACCTGCTATACTCATAATACACGAGTATACCATAACATTTGTTCAACAATTACGTTTTCTTTCATTGTGTATTTTACGGTAACGCTGAGACAAATGAGGAAGTAAAGGAGCGTTGTGGTGTTGATGTGGATGTGGAGTTACGTGAAGAGACAGACAGACAAAGGAGTAGCGTAGAGTTGTTGATGTGGATATTGAGTTAGTGGAGACAGACAGACAAATGAGGAAGTAAAGGAGCGTTGTTTTGTTGATGTGGATGTAGAGTTGCGTGGAGAGACAAACAGACAAATGAGAAAGTGAAAAAGCGTTGTGTTGATGTGGATGTGGAGTTACGTGGAGAGGCAGACAGACAAATGAAGAAGTAAAGAAGCGTTGTGGTGTTGATGTGGATGGGGAGTTAACAGAGATAGAGAGACAATGAGGAAGTGGAAGGTTGTAGTGGTGTTGATGTGGATCTGGAGCTGCATGGAGAGACAGACAGACAAACGAGGAAGTAAAGGAGAGTTATGGTGTTAATGTGGATGTGGAGTTACGTGGAGAGACAGACGAACATATGAGGAAGTGAAGGAGCGTTGTGGTATTGATGTGGATGTGATTGAAAGTGTTGGGAGAAGTACCTTGAGATCATTTGGCCATGTGGAGATAATGGAGATTGAGAGACTGACTAGGAGAGTGTATGTGAGTGAGGTGCAGCGTGAGAAAGGGAGAGGGAGGCCGAGGAAGAGGTGGAGGGATGTGGTGGAGAGAAGAAAGAGGAAAGTGTGAGCAGGAGGGAAGACAGACAGATGCTGAAGGACAAGATGACATGGAAGCTGTTTTTGGCAAAGCACTTCTTCGTGACTAGCATCATATGAGAGTTTATTTCACGTAGCTAAGTGGCAGAATAAGGCAATGCTTCGGCTTCACTTACATAGCACTTCTACGTGACTAGCATCGTATTCCAGTGTTAATCTATTGTTATATCTCAGCAGTGATGATGGAGAATGGGCAATAAATACGATAATCATTTCGTTTCATTTTTTCTTTTAGTTTCGTTTCGTTTATAAAGGCTCCAACATGCATGCGTCAGCCTTAGTCACCTAATGGCTGTTCTCCATGCTGCTCGATCTCTGGCAGCCTCCCTGTTCAATCCCTTATGATCTCGTCTCAAGTCTTTTTCGGTCTGTCTATCGCAACCCAACCCCCAACATTAACACTTTTCACTTTCTGCACCCAATAGTCATCCCCCGTCCTCTCCACATGCCCAAACCATCTCAGTCTACCCCTCCTCATCACAGCACCAATACACTCCAGTCCCATCCTTCCTCCCAAACCATCTCAATCTACCCCTCCTCATCACAGCATCAATACACTCCAGTCCCATCCTTCCTCCCAAACTATCTCAATCTACCCCTCCTCATCACAACACCAGTACACTCCAGTCCCATCCTTGCTCCCAAACCATCTCAATCTACCCCTCCTCATCACATCACCAACACACTTCAGTCCCATCCTTCCTCCCAAACCATCTCAATCTACCCCTTCTCATCACAGCATCAATACACTCCAGTCACATCCTACCCCCCAAACCATCTCAATCTATCCCTCCTCATCATAACACCAGTACATTTCAGTCCCATCCTACCTCTCGACTCTTCCATCGTAAACCCAGCCCCCCAGGCCTTGCACTCAGGGACGCACTACACATCCACTTAACCATTGTCATTTCTGTACATTTGAGGAATATCACTGCCCAGGTCTCACTACCATACAGCATTACACTATGAACCTCTTCCTTTATTGTCATTTCACTGAATATCCTCTTCCTTTACTGCCCAGGTCTCACTACCATACAGCGAATATCCTCTTCCTTTACTGCCCAGGTCTCACTACCATACAGCATTACACTCCTAACACATGCTGCATACAAAGACCCCTTAGCACGGAGGGAGAGCCCTCTCAATGTCAGGAAAGGCAACAGCTCCCTGAACTTCTTCCAACCACTCCTCACTCTAGCCACACAGCTTGCTCCATCATCATCATCATCATCATCATCCGGACCTCCTTTCCCACCCTAGGGAGGAGTGAGGAGTAACAACGTCCAGAAAGCCTAGGTATGCCCAGTTCAATGAGCCACGCTTCCATTCACTCATCATTCAAGCCCCCGGAATCCTGGCTCCATCAGATAAGGAAAAAACAAAAACAAAAACACCGATTTCTGTAGCTTCTCATATACCCATCTGATATAGTAAATCCGGACGCTGTCACGTTAAAAAGGGCTGCCAAATCCCTGGTTATGTGCTCCACACAACATTCATCCAGCCAGCTCGATCTCTTGTCCGTCCCTTAGCCTCACCGACTTCCATACATCTCTTTCTCACACACTCATCCACCATATCTCTCCACCTTCTCCTTGGCCTACCTCGCCTCCTCCCTCCTTCAAATTCGCTCAGATATACCTTTTCCACCACTCTATTGTTATCCATTCTCTCCACATGTCCATACCATCTCAGTATACTCTCTTCGATTCTGGAGTCACCAACTTCCTCACTCCACATCTTTCACGAGTCACATTATTTCGTATCCTATCCACCCTCTGTACTCCACATACATTCCTCACCAGTCGCATCTCCACTGCTCTTACTCTCGACTTTTCATTTTCATGCCACGCCATAGTCTCACATCGATATGTTAAAGTTTGCACTAACACTCTTGGCACTAACAGTCCTTCATGTAAGCCTAGTGCACCTGCAACACTCAAGTCTGTTTCTTATCAAGGCCTTCATAGCACCAGCTACTTTCCTTCCTTGTGTTACTCTACCTTCCACTTCTTTTGTACATTTTCCTCTCTTTTCTATCACTGTACCCAGGTATTTGAACTCTCTCACCAGTTCCAGTCTCTCTTCATTCACTGTAACATCACACTGGGAGTCACCTTCTCTCTCATTAACCATCACTTTACTCTTTTCCACATTTATTCTAAAGGCACGACTCTCACAGACATCAGCAAAGCTCTGCACTAGCCTACGAAGTTCTTGTCAGGTACTTGCAAGCAGTACTGCATCATCAGCATACAACAAATTGGAGATATTCCATCCATCACCATTCATTACCAACGCCATCCCTCTTTCCATTACTCGTGTTTTTACTTCTCTCATCACCCCATCCATATATATATACTGAACAACCACGGGGACATCACACAACCTTGTCGCACGCCCACACCGATCGTGAACCATTCACTCAGATGCCCATTTACCCTTACACATGCTTCACTACCATCATCATCATCATTATCATAATAATAATGATAATAATAATAGTAATAACAATAATAATAATAATAATGAAGACGATGATGATGATATTGATGGTGATGATGATGATGATGATGATGATGATGATGGTGATGATGATGATGATGATGATGATGATGATGATGATGATGATGATGATGATGATGATGATGATGATGGTGATGATGATGATGATGATGATGATGACGATGATGATGATGATGATGGTGATGATGATGATGATGATGATGATGATGATGATTCTTGTCGACAGATAGACGTAAGGAACTGAAGGAATTCCACAGCAAGCCATGAAGAAAGTCAGGGGAAAGCCAGTCAGCCAGCCAGTCAGTAAGCCAGTCAGTAAGCCAGTCAGCCATCACTTACCTGCGTTAAAAGCTAAGTAATATTTCGCCTGTTAGATTAGATAGATAGATAGATTGATAGATAGATGGATGGATGGATGGATGATAGACTGATAGATAGATGGATAAATAAATAGATGGCTGTAGGGATGGAGGGATGGGTGGATAGATACGTGGACATATAGAGAGATCAATAGATAGATAGATAGATAGATGGGTGGATGGATAGATAGATAGATAGATAGGAAACTTCACACTGCCACACTTCACTCTAACACACATTGTACACTTCATACTGACACACACACACACACACACACACACACACACACACACACACACACACACACACACACACCCTGCCTAGGTAAACTCTTTCACTTTTATCTATCAACTACCTTTCATTCTTGCTTGAAGTTTGCTCTCATTCAGCCAGTCCCAAAGAAGGGTGACCATTCCCAACCCTCTAACTATCGTCCAATTGCTTTAACATCCTGTGTCTCAAAAGTTTTCGAGTCAATTCTTAACAGAAAATTTTTAAAGCATCTTTCCTATCACAACCTTCTTTCTGATCGTCAGTATGGGTTCCGTCAGGGAAGCTCCACTGGCGATCTTCTCACATACCTTTCAGATTCCTGGTCATCCTCCTTTCGGGACTTTGGCGAAAGCTTTGCCACTGCACTTGACCTCTCAAAGGCTTTCGATCGAGTCTGGCATAAATCTTTAATTTCCAAACTGCCCTCTTACGGGGTCTATCCTTCTCTCTGTGCCTTCATCTATAGCTTCCTTTCTGGTCGTTCTATAGCCGCTGTTGTAGACGGCCATCGTTCTTCTCCTAGATCCATCAACAGTGGTGTTCCTCAGGGCTCTGTCCTGTCACCAACTCTCTTCCTTTAATTCATCACTGACCTTCTAAGCTGTACATCTAACCCTATCCACCCGTACTCTGATGATTCCACCCTTCATAGAGAAGCTCAGGCAGTGAAGACACGTGGGAGAGAGAGAGAGAGAGAGAGAGAGAGAGAGAGAGAGAGAGAGAGAGAGAGAGAGAGAGACAGGCAGACAGACAGACAGACAGACAGACCGAGAGAGAGAGACAGACAGGCAGAGACAGAGAGACAGAGACTGAGGGAAAGACAGAGACAGACAGAGAAAGAGAGAGACAGAGAGACAGACAGAGAGGCAGACAGAACGAGACAGAGAGAGAGAGACAGAGAAAGACAGAGACAGACAAAGAGAGAGACAGAGACAGAGAGACAGACAGAGAGGCAGACAGAACGAGACAGAGAGAGAGAGACAGAGACAGACAGACAAAAGAGAGAGAGAGAGAGAGAGAGAGAGAGGCAGACAGACATAGAGACAGGCAGAGAGAGAGACAGGCAGACAGACAGATAGACAGAAACAGACAGACAGACGGACAGAAAGAGACAGACATACAGACAGACAGACAAACAGAGTGGCTGGGGACGAGAGGCCAGAAGAGACGGGCTGGGGACGCGCCTGACGTATTATATTCTCTCGTCTGGCGCGTCCCCAGCCCGTCTCCTTGACTCTCGTCCCCAGCCACTCCCTCCACCCCCCCTCCTCTCCCTTAGTCATTTTCTCTTCCTCCTTCCTTCCTGCTTCCTTCCTTCCTTCCTTCCTTCCTTCCATCGATCCTTCCTTCCTTCCTTCTTTCATTCATTCATTCATTCCTTCGTTCCTTTCTTCCTTCCTTCCTTCTTCCCTTCCTTCCTTCCTTTCTTCCTTCCTTTCTTCCTTCCTTCCTTCTTCCCTTCCTTCCTTCCTTTCTTCCTTCCTTCCTTCCTTCCTTCCTTCCTTCCTTCATTCATTCATTCGTTCCTTCGTTCCTTTCTTCCTTCTTTCCTTCCATCGATACTTTCTTCCTTCCTTCCTTCTTTCATTCATTCCTTCGTTCCTTCTTCCTTCCTTCCTTCCTTCCTTTCTTCCTTCCTTCCTTCCTTCCTTCCTTCCTTCCCTCCTTCCTTTCATCCATCCCGTCTGTCTGTCTGTTGTCTATTAGGTATCTCCATATATACATACTAATGGCCTACCTACCGTCCTGCCTACATATCTACTAACTTACCTACCTACCTTCGTATCTACTTACCTACCAGCCTACCTACCTATTTATCTACTTACCTACCTTCCTACCTACTTACCTACCTACTGACCTATCTACCTACTTTACTCTTGCCTACCTACCGACCTGCCTACCTACCTACCAACCTACTTACCTACCTACCAACCTACTTACCTACCCACCTATTTCTCTGTCTACCTACCTACCAATCTACCTACCTACCTACCTACCTATCTAAATACCTACCTACTTTACCTACCTCCTTATCTACCTACTTACCTACCTACTTACGTTTATTCTTGCCTACCTACTTGCCCACGTTCTTCAGTTAGCTGTAACTGCCCAGCCTCAGTACTGATGCACACACACACACACACACACACACACACACACACACACACACACACACACACACACACACACACACAGTCAAAGGCCTTCCTCTGTCTCTGTCTGTCTGTCTGTCTGTCTCTCTCTCTCTCTCTCTCTCTCTCTCTCTCTCTCTCTCTCTCTCTCTCTCTCTCTCCCTGGATGGAGGACAATTCAAAAACGTACACACACACACACACACACACACACACACACACACACACACACACACACACACACACACACACACACACACACATCTACATACATACATCACAAATGTGTACACACTACATACATATATGCATACATACACACACACACATCACGAAGCATACACGTACAGTACATACACACGCATAGACACCAACACATATACGTCAAACACACGCACATACACACCTACACATGTACGTCACATACACACACGCACACACGTCATACTGATAAGACTGTTTATACTTACACACCTACACATGTACGTGAAATATACTCACATGGCTACACACACGCACACGTCACACTGATATGATTGTACACACACACACACACACACACACACACACACACACACACACACACACACACACACAAGTATTCTAAGGTAGGACTTGATGGTGGGGAAAGGAGTGTGTGTGTGTGTGTGTGTGTGTGTGTGTGTGTGTGTGTGTGTGTGTGTGTGTGTGTGTGTGTAACACACTCTAACCAAGCCACACTCTAACCAAGGCAAGACTATGAATATTGTCCACTATACTCTTTTTACTCTAACTTGGCCTAAAACTCCCCTATTTCCGTCCTGAATGCTGAGTTGTAGCAATAGATGAACACTGGAAGATGATGCTGGTCACGAAGATGTGCTGAGGCAAGGTTGTAGAGCCATAGCATTGTACTTTCTGCCACTGAACTACGTGAAATCAGCTGCAAAAGAACGAAAATCTGGGCCAAGTGAATGTGAAAAGAATATATCTCCCGCAGTTTATATATAATGTTTTTGTACGAACATTTATATCAACAGTTACCTTTTTTCCTTCATAATATGTAAGAACGACGTCGAACCAAGTTTTTGAAAAGATCCAGGAATGTAAGAGTTCTCTGTGGTAAGAAATTAAGGAGAAAAGTGTCGTGGGTGTTGGCGGAGCATTGCGGTGAGATGTGCAGGCACACGCATGACTGTACACACACACACACACACACACACACACACACACACACACACACACACACATTACTCTCTAATGGAACTTGCTGGTGGGAAAATGTGTGTATGTAACTGGTGGTGTGAGAGGTTGCCATGGTAACACACAGGCACCTCCCACTAGTCAACCAAAGACTTCCTTAGCGATATATTTTTGGACAAGGCTGATTAACATCCTTTTGTACGTTTTTTATGCAGATTATGGTAAAGCTTGAAGTATTTATACAGCACAGTAGGAGAGCAAGGTGTAATAAGCAAAATAAATAGCTAAGGAAGAGGTGCTAGGGAGTTGTAGAATGAGTTTATAGCTGTAATTTTTACCAGAGCGTTCCATTAATACATCCATTATATTCCGGATCAAAGACTTTTATCACTGGAATGAATCTTTGTCTCAAAATACGTTATATGGGACACTATTCACCAGCCTCATGTTATCAATGGTGAAGGATGCTCATGCACAATATAATTATTGAAGACTAACTTAGTGTCACGTGGAAGGCTTATATATTCCCGATTCATAATCTAAACATAGTCTACCCCGTAACCGTTCTCTTATATCCCGTTCTCCCTTATCTCGCTTGTGCACTAGATGGCGTGAAGGTAATGGCCTCGCAGTTTTAACGTTGAGTCGTTACTCCGTATCTTTTCCTCCTCCGTGGAGTCGAGTACTTCATACTGATATTCATGCTTTCGTGAAGCTGTGGTGCTTCATTCAGAGTCGAGGTGAAATAAACCTGCATGAAATTAGTTAGTTAACCAGGAGCAATGGGACGTGAATAACCTTGCACGGCGCTAGACCAGAGTCCATACGTGAGGGAGTAAGTTGGATAAATTAGTGACTGATGTTAGAGGACATCGACAGTGGATCCAGCCGTTGAACTAAAGCTTGATGTATCTAGTGGGAAGGTGGTAGTCGGATATTAACCATTTATGGAGGTATGTTCTATATTTACTACTTGTACAGCTTTATTTTGGACTTAAATTTGATAGTGATAGTTTTAAGAATAGGTGATAGGAGTGATTTGAGTGACACTGGTGGTTGAATATTTGTAAATCTGCATTTAATTCATGTGTACAGCTGAAATGTTTATGTATATATTAATCATTGTTACGACAGCCACATATAGAGGGAGGTGGTCTTTTGTTTTGGGGGTTGTTCGTAGGAAAGTGCTGGGCTGTAGCAATAACGACGAGTGGGGTAGGTCATCCAGGGAGTGGGTACGGTTTGGTGGGAATTGGCTAGTAGTGATGAGAGGCGCGGTGCAGCATAGCCCCTTCCCTTGTCCCCTGTATTTTTCCATATCGTGGAGCAGTGGCTTTAAACTGCAAGATTAAGGACTGACAACGGGGTTAGTTAGATTTATAGGTACTTTTACATTAAGGTATTGACGAAAATAAAGAAATCGTGAGGGAAATTGGTGTGGTTATATTGAAAAGTGACCTGTGTTCGTCACTTGCTTTACTTTTTCATTTTATTAGTTATGTATTTACCGTCACGTTTTTCGTGGCTAGCCTTTGATAGCTTGTTCAGTTCATGTTGTACTGTTGTTGGTCTGTTTTGACAGTGAACCTTAGTGTGTGTGTGTGTGTGTTTTAAGTAATGATCAATTTCTGTTCTACCAGCATTTTTCCACCATATTCTCTCCTACACTCTCGCCCTCTGACCCCCATATCCACATTATGTCCACCATATTGGGTCGGTGGCTGGCACAATGTTGACTCTTCACTACACTTAATTACTGCCTCCATTGTTTTGGTACCTGCAGTATTAGTCTGCAATTTTTTCCAATCCGTCAGCTCTGATTGAATAGTGTTTTGGTCAATTAAATCGTCTGTGGTTTGTTCGTGTCGTTCTGGGAGGGTTACATAAAACTGTCATTAACTCCTTGAGGAAAAATCATGAACATTTATTGGTTTATTAAACAAGCAATGTCTAGCTGACCAGACTCCAATTGGAGCCAAGCAACCTCCCCTGCAGGGTGGTTCGTCTTGACTAAGTCATGACGCTAAATTCCTAAAAATTAGCGTATTATTTGTGCAGAACTAAGCTAATTCTTTCTTACGTCGTCCAACAAGTGGTTTCTTCATTCAGTGTATGTTTCGTTCAATGTTTACAAGATTTAATTGCTTATCATTGCTTCGTCTGGGATCGAATAGAAAGTTTTCCTCAGTTTTCATTCATATTCCACTTATCTCGTAATTAAGAGGAATGAGTATGGCTGAGAGGAATGAGTGGCTGAATGTCTGAAACACATTACACATTACATTTTACCAAAGTGTATTAATAATGCTTTAAACTCCACATGTGCCGTGGCTGCTCAGTCGAGTTGAGAAGACTGGTGAGTGGACGATGATGTCACTGCAAAACCAACGTGACCTGGATGGGTGAGAGGTCTCGGTAAAAGCAGTAGCCG
Organism: Coenobita brevimanus; assembly: GCF_032717465.1. Taxonomy (NCBI): domain Eukaryota; kingdom Metazoa; phylum Arthropoda; class Malacostraca; order Decapoda; family Coenobitidae; genus Coenobita; species Coenobita brevimanus. The sequence goes on along the minus strand of NW_027643703.1, from coordinate 97,519 downwards.
GCACACAGCACTCACGGACACATCCCCGCCTCATTTCACTCTCTCTCGCCCCTCTCATACCGTCTACTTCAAGAATTCCAGACTATCGATGTTAAGTACCATCTCAGCAAGTGGCCTACCGCAGCCGCAGACAGCAGCAGTTTGTGGGAGCAGAGAAGGCTGAGCAAGGCGCCTATAGTGCAGTGAAATTTGACTAACGTGTGGCCATAAAAATCCTTGTGAACCCATTAAGTTGTATGGATATGGAAAAAATGTGGAGAATATAGAAAGTGTGGTGGGATATAAAGTGGAAGATATAAGAAATTGCTAAGGACATAGGAAATAAAGGATAAGTGAACAAAGTTAGTAGAAGAAAGTAGTAAGGTATGGCCAGGAAATATTTTGGAAGAAATTGAGAATAACTATGGATTTAGCTATGAAAATAGCTATGTGGAGTAGACTACAAGTTGTCATACACCGTACACTTTACACAGTCATTCTCAGTTAATGTAGTTTTACGTGTGTATTGGGTGTGAATGTATTTACTTTGTAAATCAATACTGTTCTTTCACTTTCCTTAACCTATGCAGACTTACACAACTGTTGTCACTTATAAAAGGGGGCCTGATTTGAGGAATATTGCATGTGTGGCGGGTAGAGTAATTCTTGAGACATGACTTTCCCATGCTTTGAAGTGATATTCTCCTGCAGCAGACGACGCCCCGCCATAACAAGGCAGTGGGAAGAGTATCGGTTTATTACCTGGATAAATGTCACATTTAGAACTGGACTTTTTTAACAGGGGCACCATAGTCTGCTGCACATCGGCCTGTTATGTGGGTGTATGGTTACCACTCAGCGTTGCATATGGTTTTCTGGGTAACTGGGAACCATTGGGCTTGTTACGTGATGCACTCGCCTGAAGTGGGTAGAATAATAGACAGGAAGGATGAAAGATACAGGAAGAGGAGGACTGAAACAAAGAAGTAGGCAGCACTACAGGAGAGTGGATGTTGTTGCCACCTCTACCTATCGGCACGTTAGAGTATAATAAAACTTGTGTCACTGTTAATAAGTATAATTTCATCTCTATAACCTTCTCCCGGAGAGGGTATATAAGCTGTCAGTTCAGTTTGGGGTCCTAAACTTTTGAAATGCATAAAAACTTAGACGTTAATACTCCTAATTTTCAGAGGAAGGACGTTCTTTGAGACTAACCCATTACGGTGTTTCTATAAAGTGAAAAAATTGCCCTGTAGTAAGACGAGGCTTAGTCTAGGCAATGATGTTAACCCCTTCAAAAGCATGACATTTTCTAATTTACATGTCTCAAAATTATTTCTTAACTTCATCTTTGGCTTTTTTTTTCTTTTCAATTTTCTGTTGTAAAAGGCTTGCCGGCTTCTGGCCATTAGTTCCTTCTTCCCTGCCTGAAAAAAATAGAGGGGGTTAATGAAGGCTATATCTACGACTATATATAAGAACTACAGTCCGAAGAGTCTCTAAAGTCTTTTAGGGACAGCGTGAATAATTCGTCATAAGATTGAAAGGGGTAAGCATTATTGTTTTAATATTACAGGCGCCCTGGGTTTGTTAGGACGCTGATATACAGAGGGAATTTCGTAGCCAAAATATCGAGGAACCAATAGAGAATGATTCCAACAGAGCTTGATGCTTAGAGGAAAACAGGTCACGAATACCGGCGTGGGTGAGATGGGCAGCTGTCAAAAATAGCGACGTGAAAGGGGGGGAGGGAGGGGGGGAAATGGAGAGCGATGGAAGCCGAGGGAGAGATGGAGGGAGAAGGAGAGATGGAGGGAGAGAAATGGAGGGATGGGGAGATGGAGGAAAGGAGGGAGGCGGGTAAAGGACAAGCAGGGACTGAGGAGAGAATATTTTACATAACAATGGGCAATAGCAAGAGATGCCTTATAACTATTAAACTCTGCCACTCGCACAAACGTTAGGTGATACTGGATATTAGTCTTGGCCATATTTAGCTATATTATTTCTCCATCCCTAAGCAGCTTTTCTTCTTCAGACAACCTAAGAGCACAATGTAACATCTGGCGTATTTGTGAGGGAAGATGAGAGAGACTGGCTGTTGTGGTCTACACGTAGTCAGGAAAGCTACAACGTAGGACAGATTTAGCAGTTTATTTCATCCTTATGCAAGATTTTTCGTGCTAGTCAACCTCAGGGCACGAGTAACAACTGGCGTGTCTGTGTGAGGGAAGATGAGAGTTGACAGTTGTGGTTTACACGCGAAGCCAAGCATGTGCTCCTGTCAGCTAGCGTCTGTGATTCTTGTTAACATTTACAGAGTCCATGTTACGGATCGCCTTTTTGATAACACGTCCTTTATAAAGTTTCATTGCTATTACAAAAACATCTGACATTGTTTTGGAGGATGACGGTTGCTTAATACAGTTCCATTATTGCCTGTAAATTTTATCTTCCGTTTTCCTCCAATACACAGTACCAGCTGCATATAGAAATTTGTAATATTTTAGAATATACCCCTGACTTGAAATGGTGCCTACAAACACGTGTTAAAATGTTATCTTGCTTCTACGCCCAAGGTAAAGAGAATATAAGGTAGTTTAACACGGGGGGGGGGGGGCAAAAACTTGTCTGTCTGTGCATGACGTCACAGATAATCCAGACTGAGGGTCCCTGCCAGCCACTCACCTACCTGCCCTGTGATATTACCTCCCCAGCCTATAGGGGTTATTTTTATTTGCATCCTAAACTGCATGCAGAGCAATGAAGAAGTTAATGCTATGCTTTTGAAATATAAAACATGTCTTCAAGAAGGACCATCTGTTTTCAGAGAATATAGGAATGTCGTATACAGGGTCATACAGACAGATCCGACGTCACAGGTGCCTGTAAGCTGGTTGATTGAGACACAACTGAAAATATTGACAGAGATCACTGGTTGAGAGTATAGCAACACTAAACACCTACCAAATGATCCGGAAATTGCCAGTTTACATTGGTATACCATCACATTCATTTTCTGAGGCCAAATTGAGGAGTGAGATGCAATGCGTTGATGAACGAGAGATTGAATTAGCAAGAGCTGCGTACTGGAGTTTGAATTCAGAAGTAAGAAGGTTAGCTAGGAGAGATAAAAGAAGATGTGTGGATGAAAAGGTTGCAGAGACTGAAATCTTAATAAACAAAAATGATGGACAGAGTCAAAGTATAGCATATGAATCGATTAGAGAACTGAGTGGTAATGCAGGTAAACGCAAGGAAATACCAGTTAGAGACAGGAAAGGAAATTTATTGACCAAAGATGGAGATATTAAAAATAGATGGAAAGAGTATTTTGAGACAGTTCTTAATAGACCAATACCACCAGAAGAGGATATACCGTCTGCTCAGGAAGATTTAAATATAGAAACAGGCGAGTTGAGGCTTGCAGAAGTGGAGAAAGCAGTAAAACAGTTAAAGAATAATAAGGCACCAGGGGAGGATGGTTTATTTCCGGAAATGTTTAAAGTGGAGGGGGATAGATTAATAATGATCTTGACCAAGCTATTCAATAAGATATGGGTGACGGGGTTACTACCATCAGTTTGGAAGAATGGTGTAATTGTTAAAGTTCCGAAGAAGGGAGACCTGAGTGAATGTGGTAATTGGAGGGGAATCTCTGTCACTGATAGCTTTGAAAGTTTTCAGTAGAGTGTTGTTAAATAGGTTGGAGCCGGTGGTTGAGGGTATTCTGAGGGATGAACAGGCTGGTTTTAGAAAGGGACGTGGTTGCAATGATCAGATCTTTATAGTTAGGCATTTGATGCAGCAAGTTAATGAAATGAGAGTACCGTTAAGTCTTTGTTTTGTTGATTTTGAAAAGGCTTTTGATAGTGTTTCGAGAGAGACTATGGGGAAGATCATGAGACATTATGGAATACCAGAGGAGTTTGTGAGGGTCATTATGAACATGCATGAGGACACATTTTGTAAAGTGATGGTTGATGGTTGTCTGAGTGATTCGTTTGAAGTCAAGTCCGGAGTAATTCAAGGTGGTGTTCTATCGCCTTTACTATTTATATTGGTCATTGATTACATTATGAAACGCGTTGGAACAGAAACCGGTGCAGGTATACTTTGGGGAGAGAACAGGAAACTTTTGGATTTAGATTATGCAGATGATATAGTTTTGATTTGTGATGGGCCAGAAGAGATGCAGAGAGTGTTGGACTGTTTGGTGAGTGAAGGTCGCAAGGTGGGTTTGGTTATTAATTGTGGAAAAACTGAAATAATCAATATGAATATGGAAAATGCGCAGGAATGTGTAATTGGAGGTATGGTTGTAAAGCAAGTTGATAGGTTTAAATATTTAGGTACTTATTTAGCCAAGGATGGATCTTTGAACTTTGAATTCGAGGAAAGGTTAAAGAAGGCTAATCAGGCAATGGGAATGCTTAAAAATATTTTGGAATAATAACAATTTTTCTGTGCATACAAAAATCAAACTTTATAAGGTAATGGTTAGGAGTATCTTAATTTATGGACACGAGTCTTGGTACAGCACAGTGACTATGGAAAATAAATTCTTGGTGTTTGAAAACAAAGCACTTAGAAGAATATTAGGAGTTCAGTGGTGGGAAAGGATACCAAATAGTAGAATTAGAGAAATAGCGGGAGTGCAGCCGGTCGATGAATATGTTAGGTTGTCACGATGGAAGTGGCTAGGACATGTGTATAGGAGACAGGGAATAGTACGAGGTACACCAGGGTGGGTGGCACTTGGTAGGAGAGGTAGAGGAAGGCCAAAAGAGACGTGGGTGAGGACAATGAGACGGGAAGCTGGAGATGAGTGTTGGGGAGATCTTGAGGAGTTAGCACAAGATAGGATGTGGTGGTGTGAGTTCATCGAGGCCCTATGCATCTCCGAGGGTGCCACAGGAAATGACTGACTCTCTCTCTCTCTCTCTCTCTATTATCCCTGACGTCACAGCCTGCTCGAGTCGGGTGAACTTACCTCTCATAATTCTCATTACCTTGTCTAAGCCCCTTGTTAAATCC
>NW_027643703.1:35000-87500 GCF_032717465.1 Coenobita brevimanus | reverse complement strand
TTCCCGCTGCACCCTCCAAAGGTATGCTATTTGGCTTCTGCTAATTCTGTACTCGTTTTACTCTAACTTGGCCCAAATTTTCCATCCCTCCAACCTGAATGCTGAGTTGTAGCAATAGATTAATGCTAGAAAATGTAAGTCACAAAAAAGTGGTATGGACAGAGAGCCGTAGCGTTGTCCGTTTCTGCCAATGACCCATGTGAAGTAAGCTGCAAAAGGACGAAAATTTGGGCCATTTACAATGAAAAAATAATATACTGCGTGATACAGTGATAATCTAGGACGTTGTGGAGAGTTGAGAAGTTTGTGGTTTGCAATAGAGGGACAGGAAGACAGAGACAGACAGATAGAAGACAGACAGACGCAGGGTAAGGAGACAGACAGAGGAGACGAAGCGTAGCGTTATTATGAGTGTAGTTGACTTCATAGAACATTGCATCATAGTTGTGCCCAAACTTTAATAGCACGTCTTCTTATGTATAACCAAAGTCGTTTGACGTGTAATGAACTAACACACACACACACACACACACACACACACACACACACACACACACACACACACACACACACACACACACACACACACACACACACACACATGCAATTACATCAAACCGTTCATGCCTTACTCCACCGTGAACACAACACATCCACATACCCAACAACACCCCCCCCACACACACATACTGTACATAACCACACACACACACACACACACACACACACACACACACACACACACACACACACACACACACACACACATGCAATTACATCAAACCGTTCATGCCTTACTCCACCGTGAACACAACACATCCACATACCCAACAACACCCCCCCACACACACATACATAACCACACACAACCACATACTCGTATAACCACACACACACACACACACACACACACACACACACACACACACACACACACACACACACACACACACACACACACACACACACACACACATACATAACCACACACAACGACATACTCGTATAACCACACACAAACACACACACACACACACACACACACACACACACACACACACACACACACACACACACACACACTGCAACCACATCAAACCGTACACCCCTTACCCCACCGTACACACAACACATCCACATACCTAACCACACACACACACACACACACACACAAACACAAGTATTCTATGATGGGCCTTGCTGATAGAGGTGTGTGTGTGTGTGTGTGTGTGTGTGTGTGTGTGTGTGTGTGTGTGTGTGTGTGTTGTGAGGTGGGCAGGTTGCCATGGTAACACAGATGCCCTGCACCAGCCAAGCTAACACCATACGTATTGCCCACTGAGTCTCGCACTTTATATAAAACATCTCTGTACTCATATCTGATCCCAATATTGCAGTTTTTTTTTTTTTTTCATCACAATACGGTAAAACATACTCGAACTTGATTTTTGAAAATGATCCATGAATATTAAAGTTTTCTGTGGCAAGAAATGAAGAAGGTGTTTGGTGGTGGGGTGGAGTGGGTGTCTAGCGGTGCATTGTGGTGAGACACATACACCCACAGGCACATAATTACACACACACACACACACACACACACACACACACACACACACGTACAAATACACACACGTACACTGAGGAAGGGTGAGGCAGAGACTGGCAGGGAGAGGCAGAAACGGGTGGGAAAAAGCAGGGAGAGGGAGGCAGAGTCAGGGTGAGGCAGGGAAAAGCACTGCAGTGAATATAATGTGTCTGTGTTTTTGTCTTTAGCTGTAGGCAATGACGGAGAGAGAGAGAGAGAGAGAGAGAGAGAGAGAGAGAGAGAGAGAGAGAGAGAGAGAGAAGAGAGAGGGGGGGGAGGGGGATCACACACACGTTTCGATCCAGAAAAACTGGTCAAACCTTAGCAGAAAAAATTATATCTTGGCCATAAGAAGGGATTTTTCTCATGACAGTTTTTTTTAATACACACACGATTGTGAACAGGCATAAGAGTAACTACGTACACACACACACACACACACACACACACTCTCTCTCTCCTCTCTCTCTCTCTCTCTCTGCTGCTCCAAGGAAAGTCATCAAACGTCACTAAAGCTGTGGTACCCTCCGTCTGAACCTACTTTCTACCCACTGACCTACTCTCCCCATTCCTCTCTCATTTTCCGCAGTCTCTTCCCACTCCCCTTCCACTGCCACTCTCCCCACTCCCCTCTCATTCTCCCCACTCTCCCCATTCCCCTCTCACACTCCTCACACCCTCTCTCATTTTCTGCAATCCTTTCCCACGTCCACTCTGCCTACTCTCCCCACTCCCCTCTCACTTTCCCCACTCCCTTTCCCGTCCGACTCTCCCCATTCAATATAGTCTTGTGTGTGTGTGGGGGGGGAAAGAAGGGTGGCATACGGATGTGGTGGGGGCGTTGTAGAAATGCGTGTTCATGGGCGCCTACGTGTGTGTAATTCACCGGGTCGGTCAGGATCACTTGATGGTCGTGATCGTCAGCTTTTACCCTCCCGGAAGGGAGCTGAGAGCTCATGTAGTCCGATCTAAGGGCAAGGCTGTGACCTTCACACACGCACACACCCGTCCCCTTGCTCAAGGGGGACAGTAACCACCCACTTCGTCAGTGAAACTTTTCGCAACCTGAGCGAGGCGCGAACTCCCGTCCACCAGTTGGCAAGCGGGAACGTTACCACTGCACCAGCGAGCGGTGTGTGTGTGTGTGTGTGTGTGTGTGTGTGTGTGTGTGTGTGTGTGTGTGTGTGCGCGCGTGCGTGTTTGTGTGTGTGTGTGTGTGTGTGTATGTGTGTGTGTGTGTGTGTAGAGGGTGGTTGAAGGGTGGCATACGGATGTACGGATGTATGGGGGGGGTGTTATAGAAATGCGTGTGTTCATGGGCGCCAAGGGAGGCAGTACGGTACGGTACGGAAAAAATATCATAATTCCGATAGTTTAAAAACACCGCACCGTAGTTTCGTTGCATACATAAAGAACCGTACCGTACTGGTGCGATAACATGACATTTCGTTCCGTACTTTCGTACCTAATTTCGTACTGTACGTCTGCCATTACGTTTCTGTGAAAATTAATCGATAATATAAATTATTTTTGCAAGCAATTCCTCATCCAGTTTCAATACTCACTTATTATATTTGTGTTTTTTGCTGTTAGTGGAAATTATATATTAAGTGTGTGTGTGTGTGTGTGTGTGTGTGTGTGTGTGTGTGTGTGAGGTAATTGACCTAACATTTGATTTACATTCATATGGCAATGGGATTAAATAAAATTAAGGATTACTGACTTGGATTGTTCTAGAATTTTCTGTGAAAAATTGTGTTTAAATCAGACTATGATAAAACTCAACCACTTAACGGGTCACGTAGCAATGCTGCAGCCGGCCCTACAGTAAATACCTAATCCAAATCATTATTTATATACTATTGTATAATCAAATCTATAAATTAATCACTTAACTCTGTAGGCCTACAGTGGGCAAGGAATAGACGAGATACGTACAGCAAAACAAATGTCAAATAATAGAAATATCTATCTATCTATCTATTGCCAGACGCCATAATCCCGTAAGGGGTGGCCACTTGACTTTGAGTTACCTATTTTACAGGGAGGGGCACTAACCCTCCGCCAACCCACTTGTTGACATGTAGGGAGCACGTATGGGTTGGTTATATGGTAACCACCCAGCGTTGTAAATGGTTTCTTGGCTTACAGGAAACCATTAGGCTTGTCACTCAATATAAAGCCACCTGTGAAGGAAAGAAAAGCAATAAGAAGTGACAGGAAAGATGGGAGAAATAGGAAGAGAGGAGGACAGACAGAAAAAGAATGATAAAGGCTAAGGAAGAGGTAGGTAGCACTACATCAAGTGAGTGGATGATGGTCGCCACCACCTACCAGATTATTACCCAAGTGCTAAAATATGGTGCTGATCTAAGTGACGTGCCTTGGAAATGATGCTGGTAGCGGATTCTGAGAGGTGTCTGGATTACGAGAAAATCTGCGAGAACTTTTGCGATGTGCATACGAGGTTTTGATAAGTGGTATTCTGGAGAGTGTTGTACGACAATCTTAAGACCAACACCAGGTTGCGCCAGGGCAAGTGTTGGTCAATCAAGGAGCGGAAGGTTTCTCTATTTAAACCTGAGTAACCAATCACAGTACACCGGAGTATGACGTCATAGTGGTAGCAGACGATGTTTCCACACCGCCAGTCATAATTTCCAAGACAGTATTGAAGCAGTGGAAGACCACCAAAATATTATGTACAGAAGGGCAGTGAACTTCTCTGAGGAACAAATAAGTGCGCTGATTCATAATTTTTTCGACATTGTGTCATGTAGGCTATCACCATACTTTAGATGAGTTTCTTCTTAACACTGGCTTGTTTAATCGAATTTTTGTGAACATTATATCAATAGGCTATAATTTGTTTGTAGTAAAGGCAATATTGGCCGACAATGCTAGTTTTACCACATATGTCGAAGTAGTACTTGCTCCGTTATGGTATTCTGGCATCGTTTACGACGGTCTTCTGCCACTTGTACTTATTATTTTTTGAAAAATCGCAACAGTTGTATGCACTTAAGGATTAATTGATGCATGATTTAATTCTCAGGATTTGGGGGATGTTTGAGCTACAACATATGTAAAAATAGGAGAGTCATAAGGCTTACGATGTACTTAGGGCTGCCCCTCACATGGCGCAAATCTACGAGGAGAATTGACACGGCCGCATAGGGTTTGCGCTCGTTTTCTAGGTCTCCAGAATATGCACTTAAGTGAAAAGTTGCTCTTACGCCCAAAGATGGTAGATTTGCGAGGATTTCTGAGCTTTCAGAATCCGCCCCCTGGGCAGTAGTACTGTACTTTTGTCTTACCAAGTTTAGGAAATATCATTCATCCATCCATCACCCAATCCTACGTTGCCCCATGAGGAGCGTAGGAGCCCGGGCCTAGGCAGATGGTCCTGACATTTAAGATGAGAGTGACCAGCCTCACTCATCCCTGAGTGGCATTACATGAGCAATAAACCCCAACCACCCCATGGATATAAACCTTCGCCAGCTCAGTCCGACTGGAGCGCAATAATTACCCACTAAACCACCAGGCGCCAAAATTTGGTTATATGGTTACCACCCAGCACTGTAAATGGCTTCCTGGTGTACAGGAAACAATTTGGCTTGTCACTCAGTGTAAAGTCACCCACAGGTAGAAGGAAGAGGAAAGAATGATGGAAAGAAAGACGGAGGAGGGAGTGTAAAGTTACCCGACGGCAGAAGGACGAGGAAAGACTGAAGGAAAGAAAGACAGAAGAGGATGGAAGGAAAGAAGGATGGAGGAGAGGAAAGCGCAGACACCCGAGGGCAGCCACTACATCGAGCGAGTGGTACTGTATTTAATAATCATTATCATATGCTTCTCGTAATTACTTACATGTCTCCCATCTAAAAGTATACACTATTCTATGTTCATTATAGCTTGACCAGAAATATTACCTTATAAGTCTGTAACACACACACACACACACACACACACACACACACACACACACACACACACACACACACACACACACACACACACACGCTAAAACATAAGGTTATATCTTAAAACATTGGTCAGGGAAACAATTAGGTTATCCTATCTACAAGTCAGTATTTGTCATCTGGATTATTCTGGACAGTGGACAGTCACATTGGAATAATTAAGCACGGCAATGGGTACGGAAAAGGCACGGAAAAAAAAGGAATTTCGTACCGTACCGTACTTAAAGAAATGTCGTACCGTAATTTGGCACCGTTCTTACTGGTGAAAAAATACCATACCGTACCGTACTTCCCTACAGTACCGTCCCGTACTTTTGAGGCGCCTACGTGTGTGTGTGTGTGTGTGTGTGTGTGTGTGTGTGGAGGGGGGAGGGGAGAGGAAGAGGAGGAGGAGGAATTATAGAGGAAAGAGTACATAAAGAGAAGAATGCAAGGAAGGTGGAAGGAAGAATGTGGAAAGGAGCAGAGAGGAGAAAGAAAAGATGAAGTTAAGGGGTATATGGAAAAGAGAATGGAACAGAGAGGGATACATGAGAGAGGGGAGAGAGAAAGAGAAACAACAGGAAAGGGAAGGAAAAGAAAGCAAAAGGGAACAAAGAGGAGATGAAAGGGGGAAAGGAGGTAGGATACAGGAAAGAACACAGACGACATAAGAAAGAGGAAGTGTAAGGAGATGTCGAAAAGAGAAGAAGAGGGAAAGAAATACACGGGGAAAAGGGAAAGAAGGGAGAGAAAGAGAAGTGAGAAAGAAAAGAGAAAAACTTGAAAGAAAAGATAAAGGGAAAAAAGGAGGGAAAGGAGAGAGGAGAGGAAAGGAGAGAAGAGAGGAAAGGAGAGAAGAGAGGAAAGGAGAGACACGAAAGTGGGAGGAGAGAAGAGGAAGAGAGGAGGAAAGAAGAAAAGAGAAGGGTGGTGAGAGAATCGATTGAGGTGTAAAGTGGGGAAGCGATTAGAGAGAGAGGAAGGAAGGGGAGAGAGGGTAATGGGGGGGGGGAAGGATTACAGGAGAGAGAGAGAGAGAGAGAGAGAGAGAGGGGGGGTAACAAATAAAGACACTGAACGATAAACAACGGCACAATGACGAAGGCATGAGAGGAATTGCAGAACCTAAATTTTTTGCATCATTTCGTTCTGTTTTTTTTTATCTCTTTATCGTCGTTTTTTCTTGTCTCAGTCAGCTCCAACCTCCTCCTCCTTGCTTATCTCTCTCCTCTCCTCCTCCTCCATTAACCTAGTAAGCATTCTCTATTTTCAACTCTTTCTCTCTTGAAGGGAGAAACCTGTACTGTACACAGGAAAAATCATCTGGTAAATTACCAATATGCTGGGAATCGAACCAGGGACTCTCAGATGAGAGCCAGGCAGCATACCACTACACCACGACCAGGTAAAAGTTAACTCACGTTGTCACAATCTTGTAACCAACGTCCCTCCGCCCCCACTGTGGGCATCAAGAGGATGAGTTAACCCCCTGGCACTCGGGCAAGTAGATGCTTTTAATCTATCCCAAACACTTACGGCAAGTCAGAATGAAGAGAGAAACCTGTACTGTACACAGGAAAAATCATCTGGTAAATTACCAATATGCTGGGAATCGAACCAGGGACTCTCAGATGGTGTAGTGGTATGCTGCCTGGCTCTCATCTGAGAGTCCCTGGTTCGATTCCCAGCATATTGGTTATTTACCAGATCTTTCTCTCTTCTTTCATCGTTCCTCTACGCCCTTGTCATGGACAGAGAAACCTGGACAGGTGAGGCGGGGCAAATGTCATATTTTCTCTTTTCCCCCGGCTTGTCCGTCACTCTTCGTTCACGACTCCTTTCCCCCATCCCCCACCCCCCATCCCGTTTACCCTCTCTTCATAGCACCTGCCAGGCTGCACTCCCCATCCCCCCTTCCCTGCCCCCATACACACCAGTTCGCTAATCCGCCGACCTTGAACCGTGTGTGTGTGTGGGTGTGTGTGTGTGTGTGTGCGCATCCTTGACACAAGCAACTCCCTACATTTTTTTATCACAACCCATCCCTCCCTCTTCCCTACGGCTACTCTGCTATCACACACACACACACACACACACACACACACACACACACAATGAGAAGCTCGTCTTCATTCTTCGTATACGCAGCTGCTCTCTCTCTGTCTCTCTCTCTCTCTGTTTTTCAAGATTCTTTAGGAATGAATAGTAATGTCAGTGCAAAGTATGCCTTTATTATTGTGATATAAGTATTGCAAAATAAAACTTAGGAATATATTTAGAGAAAACAACTGCAGTAGGCTGGTTGGCCCATGCGAGGCGACTCCTCCTGATTTTGGATCTGCATACGAGAGAGAGAGAGGTGAGGAGTGACCACTTGTTCCCCCATCTCTCTCTCTCTCTCTCTCTCTCTCTCTCTCTCAGTAATCTGTAGCAGTGAATAATAATGTCAGTGCAAAGCATGCCTTTACTGTGATATAAGCATTACAAATTAAAACACTGGAACATATTTAGAGGAAACAACTGCAGGAAATCCTCTCGAGACGTCAGCATGTGGAACTGTCATTATTTCCCTGCGGGCCAATTAACGTCCACCTTCATACTTGCCTACTCCCTTCTGCCACCATTTTCGCCAATTCTCCTCATCTTTACTTTCCAATTCAGAGCATGCCATTTGTTATGATAATAATTGCACACACACACACACACACACACACACACACACACACACACACACACACATATATATATATATATATATATATATATATATATATATATATATATATATATATGATGCATGTATACACTGTATGTATAAATATGTCTGAATGCATGCATGTACGCCCTCCGGAGCGACGGGGTAGGGGTTGTGTGTGTGTGTGTGTGTGTGTGTGTGTGTGTGTGTGTGTGTGTGTGTGTGTGTGTGTGTGTGTGTGTGTGTGTGTGTGTGTGTGTGTGTGTGTGTGTGTGTGTGTGTGTGTGTGTGTGTGTGTGTGTGTGTGACCCTATAGAGACCGTACTCTCCCTACATACCAGTCTCCTCCCAACAGTGTTTTTCCCTCCTCCTTACCGATTTATTCTCCAAACGACTCATTACTATCCCCTGGTTGGCTTCCTATGTCTTCATATCGTCATCGATTGCATGAGTAGAATATAGTAACGGAGCAGAAGCAGAAATAAATCGGTCAGGAAGAGGTGTTAGTAAGCTTCCTAACAGTAAAATACCCCCGCTAATACCAATACACCGGTCCTGTATGAGACAGCCCTAGCGTGGTACCTTATAGATGAAATTGATACAGTATTATAGATGTAACTTTTCCTTTTCAGTCTTTCCTATGAAATTTCCATATCAGTTATTCCATGCCTATTGGTGGTTTTTCTCACTTTTTCCTGCCAGTTTTAACTGGAGGGTTTGGAGGCGGGGTGAACCTTCTTGCTTTACTATCTTTACCCTTCAGCATGTAGAGTTAGATCTCGTAGTCATAGTCTATTCTGTAACAAACAGCCTCGAAAGGACGATAAGGTCTGTTGCTGTTTGCTTTCCTTTGTACTCCTTTGTGTATTCAGTATGGACGGTGGGTCTTAGTGCCAAAGTGGAGACATGTGGAGATGTATGATATGAAGGAGAGAGAGAGAGAGAGAGAGAGAGAGAGAGAGAGAGAGAGAGAGAGAGAGAAGGGGGAGGAGGCAAACACAATGCTAAAAGATAGAATGACAAGACAGAAATAATGAGAGAGAGAGAGAGAGAGAGAGAGAGAGAGAGAGAGAGAGAGAGAGAGAGAGAGAGAGAGAGAGTTTTCTTTCTCGTCTTCCTCTCCAAAAAACGAGGCTATAAATGTGCAGAATCTCTCTCTCTCTCTCTCTCTCTCTCTCTCAGAGTTGTTGGTAGGAAGTTGTGCCGGAGATTAACATAAGAGAGGACAACTGCAGTAGGCCGGTTGGCCCATACTAGGCAGCTCCTAGAAGAGTAACTGAACTACTAGAATGAGATAAGGATAGCAAAGAAGAAGGCTCTCCCTCGCCCTCCAAGACCCTCCAGCCGAAGCCGGCAGGAAAAAGTCAGAAAGAACACCACGCAGTATAGAAAAACTGGCGTGGACTGTTTATAGGAAAGTGTCAAAGGAGAATAGAGACTATCACAGTGTAACCTGAAAAGGAAAAATTATGAACTAGTATTGGTTATAAGATTTTCTTTTTTGTATATCCACCCCTTATTAGTCATATGCTTATCTAGCCTATGCTTGAAACTCTCAATGGAAGAGGCAGCAACTACTTTACTAGGTAGCTTATTCCATTCGTCTGCTACTCTATTACCAAACCAATTTCTACCTATTTCCTTACTGAAACGGAATTTTTCTAGTTTGAAACCATTATTTCTAGTTGTATCCTGTATGCTCACTTTAAGTACCTTGCTAATATCTCCCTTATTTATACCCTTCATCCACTTAAACACCTCAATTAAGTCTCCCCTTACTCTACGCCTCTCTAGCGAATGCAGACTTAGTCTTTTCAGTCTGTCTTCATATGACAGGACGTCATGTATCATTTTTGTCATTCTTCTCTGTACATTTTCTAAGGAATTAATATCCAATCTATAGTAAGGACACCAGAATTGTACTGCGTAGTCTAAATGTGGCCTTACTAATGCTAGATAAAGTTTTAGTATTACTTTAGATGATCTATTGCTCACGCTTCTCGAAATAAATCCTAGGACCCTATTTGCTTTATTTCTCGCATTAATACACTGTTGCCTTGGTTTAAGGTCGTTACTAATCATAACTCCTAGATCTCTCTCGCATTCCGATTTGCTAATTTCTTTGTTATCTAAGCTGTATATCTAACTCCAGTTAGATATACAGCTTAAATTTAGGGTAAGAGGATATGGCTGCAGGGTGAGAGGATATGGCTGCAGGGTGAGAGGATATGGCTGCAGGGTGAGAGGATGTGGCTGAGGGGACAGGAAGGCCATTTTTACACCTCATCAGGCTTCATGTGCAAAACATCATTACAGCTCTAATATTAACCACGTCATCTACGTTGTCAGGGGAAATTGTTAACTTATAAATGGTCATTTTTTCCCAAGGGTTTTATTATATTTAGCTTTTAATTTCAAAGGAAATTATTGCTCCCACATAAAATTTTTGGAAATAGATAATATTGTTTAATATACAGGTGGTAAAATTAGGAAAATTGTATTGTCATACAAGAACTATGCCAAAAATCCCTTTCAGCATTTCCCCCAAATATTCCCAGGGGGGGCAAAGTGCCCCCCTGCCCCCTCAGTGGCTACGTGTATGGGGTGTGCTGTGGGGGAGGGCAGTGAAATGGCGGGGGACAGGGCGATAAGGAGGCGGTATGTTTGTTCTTACGGGATGGAGTCGTCATGCTATAGACAGTTAGATATATTGGTGTAGTGTTAATAACTGTTCTTTATTCATTTTATTTTGTATTAACCTCGTCATCCTTGTTCTTATTGTTTTTATAATGCTGAAAAGTATGGGGAAGACTGTAAGCCTATCATGTATTAAGCAGTGTAGCTCGGCCTTATTACACTCATTTCCTCTCCCCCTCCTCCTTCTCCTCCTCCTCCTCCTCCTTCTCCCCTTCTTTCCTCTCCTGTTCTTTCCTCCTCCTCCTCTTCCGTCTTTTTTCCTCCCTTTTCTCCTCCTCTTTCTCCTTTCCTTGTCTTCCTCTCCATTCCTCTTTCTCTTTATCATTCTCCACTTCCTCCTCCTTCGCGCTCTTCTCCCTCTTTCTCTTTTCCTCCTCATCCTCATCCTTCTTTTCATCATTTCCTTCTTCCTTTTCCTCCTCCTCCTCCTCCTCCTCTTGGGTATAAGGAAGAGTTTTCTTATTTGGGAGACATGTTATGTGCTGGAGGTGGGACTGGAGCTAGGTCTGTGGCCAGAGTGAAGAGTGGTTGGAAGAAGTTCAGGGAGCTGTTGCCTCCCCTGACATTGAGAGGGCTCTCCCTCCATGCTAGGGGACCTTTGTATGCAGCATGTGTTAGCAGTGTAATGCTGTATGGTAGTGAGACCTGGGGAGTAAAGGAAGACGAGATCTGTGTGTTCAAATATACAGAAATGACAGTGATTAAAAGGATGTGTAGTGTGTCCTTGGATGTGAGGCCTGGGGGGCTGGTTTATGATTGAAGAGTTGAGAGGAAGGTTGGGACTGGAGTGTATTGGTGTTGTGGTGATGAGGGGTAGATTGAGATGGTTTGGGCATGTGGAGAGGATGGAGGATGACAGTTGGGTGAGGAAAGTGTGAAGTGTGAACGTCGGGGGTAGGGATGTGAGAGGCAGACTGTCACACTTTTAATTGCACTTGAGCTAACTGAGGAGGGAAATACCACTTCTGAATGTATGCTGTTTTTTTTTTTTTAACCTGAGGTACCTGTACTGATGCTGTATTACTTGACGTAGTGTATGTCAGCATCTATTATGCACTAGTGTGAGCCTGAGTAAAATCATGTAGTGTTTGCCTAAATATAACTTTTAGATGGACCATTTGCAGAGAAAGTTACTTTGAATTAGTTTTTGTAAGCCTGTGACTGCTAGTAATTGTTTTAGTTTTATAAAATGCTTTGGTGTTAGCATGAATAAAAACTGCAGTGGATCAGGTCTGGTCAAAGGGTTAAATGGTGTAGGGGGCACAGGAAGGCTTGATAGCAGCTCTTCCTTAACAGCCTATCTATCCATCTGTCTATCTATTGCCAGACGCCTTAATCCCATAAGGGGTGGCCACAAACAAATCGCCTCCATATCGCCCTGTCCCCTGCCATTTCACTGTCCTGTCCCCAGCTCACAACCCCCTCTCTCATATACAACCCTCCCTCATAACAACCCTTTTTGTATATTACACGTCAACATTGTGTACTGTTATTTATGGTGCTTGTATAGTAACAGTGTTGGCATCAGTAATATACAAAAGCACACTGAGATGAGATGTGCACAATAAATGGCTCAAAAAGTGGTGTTGAGAAATATCCAAATCCACCAAGAATACAACTGTAAATGACAATGTTGTACTGATTATGAAAATTGATATTGCAGGATGAAGGGAGCAGAAGAGAAAGTCTAAAAGATAACCAAAGAGACGAAAGATGTGGCTAAGGTGATGCAAGAAGGCGGCAGTCTGGTGAGTAAACTGAAGAACAAGGTGAAGATGGTGCAGAGAGGGAGCCAGGATACAAAAAGCCTTTGTTACAAGTAAGGCCCAGTATTTTATTCTGTCTATCTACCTATCTACAGCCAGACAAATAAGACATTATTTTTTCCATCTATCTGTTGCCAGATACCTTAATCCCGTAAGGGGTGCCAACAAACAAACTGTCTCCATGTTGCCCTGTCCCCTGCCATTTCACTGCCCTTCCCCCAGCGTACACCCCAGTCTCTCATATAACTCTCCACTCCATCCCTGCATCTCATCCTTGGTCTGCCCCTCCCTCTGCCCTCCTCAACCTCACTCACACACACTGTCCTAGCTAGTGTCTCAGTCTCCATCTTCTCCACAAGGCCAATCCACCTCTGTTTATTACCCTAATATTTTCTATCACATTATTTTACTTACCATAAGGAAATCAGATGGAGGGTGAGAGACTGACGAGGAGAGTGTATGTGAGTGAGGTGGAGGGGGGGAGAGGGAGGGGGAGGCCGAGGGTGAGATGGAAGGATGGGGTGGAGAGATATGTGAGAGAGGGGTGTGTGAGTTGGGAGCAGGGCAGTGAAATGGCGGGAGACAGGGCAACATGGAGACGATTTGTTTGTGGCCACCCCGTACGGGATTGAGGGGTCTGGCAATAGATAGATAGACAGATTTTCCATTATGTGCTTGAAATCCAACTTGTGGGGGAGCCATTGGACTTACCAGATTATCGGCTTTATCGGATCGGGCTTCCCCCATCCCCCCACATTGATCTGGTGTAGAGAGGGTCTGCTGTATCATTCTTTTTCTGTGTCAGTTCTTCTGTCGTCCTGTTCTGTCTTTCCCATGGTAAAATAACTCCAACAGGTAGACTCTTGCACACGTCGGGTGGTAAGCTCCGCCCACCACCCCTCGTGACATCACATAGATAAAGTTTCATTATTACTTTAGATGATCTATTGCTCACGCAACCGTATTATGGGATATCTAAACACGATAACCTTGGTGCATCTCTTCCTCTCCTCCGGAACCTGCAGTGTCACACCCTCAAAACCAGTCGTGGTCAGCATCTCCACTACCTCCTGACTTCCTACTGTGACATAAGGTCTCTGCCTACCTTCCTTAAACAGGGCCTCGAACCGTCGATATGCAAGTCCAAGCTTCACCGTCCAGAGTAGTTTTTGGTGATAATTTAGGTCAGCGTTGGTGGGGAAGAGAAGCCTCACTCTATTCCTTGGGGTGGCCTCGTCACGGTCCTGGCTAGGCATTGCTCCTGACCCACGTGGTGTAGTCGGCTGCACTCCAGCTGCCTTCCCCGTATCACATGGTATAGTAACACCTCCATCTACCCCACACGACTTATTCTTTATCTTTTTGTTGTCTCTGTCCTCTTCTTCATCACTCGCTTCACTCTCGCTGCCGCGTATCATCCTCTTTCTCTTCTCTCTTGTACTGATGACCTCCGTAAACCCGGTATCCATATCTATTTCTTCCTCGTTGTCACCCAAGGGGGCCTCCCTTCCCTCGTTCATGGCCATGGCACTAGCCATTTCAGGGGACGTTGGTTTTGTAGTGCATCCGATCAGTTTCAACTCAGCTGTTAAATTACTGTGTGATGAAGCGCTCTGGGAAGCACGTCTGCCTGCCGCGGAGGTCAAGGACAGAATGAAGAGGGTGTATGTAGGTGACGTGGAGGGAGGGAGAGGGAGGGATAGACCGAGGATGAGGTGGAGGGATGGAGTTGAGAGGTATATGAGGGGGGGGGAGTTGGGGGGAGGGTAGTCAAATGGTGGGTGACAGAGCGACTTGGAGACGTTTTGTCTGCGGCCACTCTTTGCGGGATTAGCGCGTCGGGCTATAGATAGATAGATAGATAGATAGATCTATCGGTGGATAAATCAATAATTATATGGTGTCACGGTAGGGTCAGGCTCCATATTACCTCACCCTTACCAGCTTACTTCGGCATTTGTCAGGTTAATATACATAATACATTCACTGTTATGTCCATCCATCTCTCTCATTCTCCTCATCTCACCCTGTTTACTCCCCTCTCATCATCATCATCATCATCATCATCATCATAATGATCATCATATTTCCCAGTTCTGTATTATATAACCATCTTTCTTTTTTTTTTACATACTACATAAATGTAAGATGTGTTGTACTTCATGAATATAGGATATGGCTGTATGATAGGCAAGCCAGTTGCAAGTAATGGTGTGTGTGTGTGTGTGTGTGTGTGTGTGTAATTCACCGGGTCGGTCAGGATCACTTGATGGTCGTGATCGTCAGCTTTTACCCTCCCGGAAGGGAGCTGAGAGCTCATATAGTCCGATCTAAAGGCAAGGCTGTGACCACACACACGCACACACCAGTCCCCTTGCTCCAGGGGGACAGTAACCACCCACTTCGTCAGCGAAACTTTTCGCAACGTGTGTATGTATGTGTGTGTGTGTGTGTGTGTGTGTGTGTGTGTGTAAACTTAACCCATTAGCTGTGGTAGCTTCTCTTCAGTTAACATAAAATCGCTTACTGTATGCTGAAGTATATATACATATATATTTATTTTCCGGTCACAGCGTTCATCTAGCGCGTCATATACTGTTCAGTTCTGCCGAGTTGCTCTTAGCTGAACGTATCGATGTAACGTTAGCCAAAACAAAATACCGTCTTTGTAACTAATTCGCATCTTACAGTTTCGATATCTAATCTCATTGTTCGTACATCACGATACTTTAGGCAGACAAGAAAATAATCTACCGAAATAGAAAACGCTAGTTACATGGATAACTGATATATTTTTCGTTCCTGGACTAGGCACATTTTACCCCTCTCCTATTCTGTCCTACTTTAGCCTAAACCAACCCATCCTAACCTACTTTTCTCTGTCCTACACTACCCTTCCCCAGCCTACCCTGCCCTAGCGTTCCCTACCCTATCCTACCGCTGAGGTCTCCTGTAGGGATACTCGTTCTTCGGTTTTTGCCAGGCTTAGGGAGGTGGAGGAGATTAAGGTGTTGGACATCCGTTCTGGGGGCGGAGAGACTTACAACATCCCTTTGTCTTGTTGTAAACTTTGGTCTACCCTTTCCCTGTCATGACACTTCTCCGGAGTCGATAATATTCCCCATGCAGTGCTGAGGTACCTGGATGATGAAGCAGTGTTTTTTTTTTTTTTATTTCTTTTTTAAGGAAAGGGGGGGAAGGAAGGTTGTGTGGAGGGGAAGGGAAAGTGGGAAAGGAGGAAGGAAGGAGGAGTGGAAAGATGGTGGGCTGGCCACCTTGCTTTTTTTTTTATGGTTTGTTTGTTTATTTATTTATTTATTTAATTGTTTATTTGTTTAATAATTTTATTTGTATTTTTATTTGTTGTATTTATAATTTTGTTTTATTTATTTGTTTGTATAACTAGCCAGCTAGCTAAATGTTTCGTTGTTTTTTGTGGTTGATGTCGGGTGGTTTGTTGGCGACTAGCATCAGTATTGCAGTCTTTTGTGGACACTTGTCAGTGTTTGTTGGTAGATGCGGCTACTGTTTGGGTAACTGGTTTGAGTTCATTTCGTTCCCGTAGAGTTTCATAGGGAGTGTATGGGATGTGGGTCGTTGTGAGATGCGGGACTCGCTAGCGGGAGTTAGGTCGGGCTGGGATTGTAGTTCTGGTGGGAGTTTTAGTAGATGGGGACAGGGTCTGGGTTTTCTGCTATGGTTTTTAGGCTGCTTGGGAACCATTTGTGTAAGATGAGGTTCCTTTCCTCAGTGATGTTTTTTAAGGTGTTGTACGTTTCGTTATCAAATTCTTCGATTTTTCCCCATATTTGTTTGGCTTGGTTGTGTACTTTAATATTCAAGGGTTTGGTTTTGGTGATTGTATGTATTTGTTCTGTAGTTAAGGTGTAGGGGTAGTGTTGGTTGGTTGCAAATCGGAGAGCCTTATTTTGGATTGTTTGTAGTTTCCTTAGTTGAGTGTGGCTGAAGGTGTGTGTAGGGATGGGTGGATATTCGAGGATGGGAAGAACAAGTGCTTTGACTAGGTGGGTTTTAATTTTTATTGGCATGTCTTTGAATCTGTATAATCGACTGAGTGCTCCAGTGGCTTTTTGTCTCCTGTCATTTGTGCTAGCGAGGTAGCCTGTTGAGTTGATCTTGAAACCTAGTATTTTCCCTTCCTCTTTAAATTCAATTAATTCGTCATTAATTATTAGTGGCTCTTTTCTTTTGTTTGCTAGTTGAATTACTGAAAATTTATTAATGTTTGTTCGTATTTTCCACTGATTTTCATAATCGTTTATTTTCTCAGCTTCTTGTTTGGTTCTGGAATTCATAACGTTCCTTGATGGGCCTGGGTAGTTTACGATCTGGGTAATATCGTCGACATAACTGATATTTATGCCGTGTGTTGCTTGAGGGGTGTTACTTGTGAAGATGGTGAAAAGAGTTGGGGACATTACACTCCCCTGGGGGACACCACAACCCAGGGCAAAGCTGGCACCAGTGTAATTATTTATCTTAATTTTGGCTTTCCTATCATCTAAAAAATCGCATAGGATTTTCTCAGTTATTGTAGGGAGGTTAAGGTGGAGGAGTTTGTGTTTAAGACCGAGGTGCCACACCTTGTCGAAGGCTTTCGTGATGTCCCTGAGGACCACGTGACACTGACCCTTGTTGGCTTTGTTTATTGCAATATGTTCTGTTGCGACGGCGATAGCATATGTGGTGCCTCTGTGGAATCGGAACCCGTATTGGTTTGTGTTGTATAAGTCATTGCTTTCTAGGTGTATTCTTAGTCTATTGTTAATTATTCGTTCTAGGATTTTTCCAGGGACTTCTAATAGAGATATTGGTCTGTGGTTTTCCACTAGATGAGGATTTTTATTCTTTTTAGGGATTAACTTTATTGTTGCTTCTTTAAACTTGTCTGGGAAATATCCAGCTGAGATGGTTGCATTAAATATGTGTCTCAGAGTTTCTTTGGCTATGCTGGGGAGGTTGGATAGAATAGTTTTGTTGACTCCGGTTTCTCCTGGGCAGGTTTTTCTCATGTTTTTTATGATGGCAGTAATTTCTCCTTCCGTGATGGGGTAGGTAAAGATTGTGTCAGAATCTAGTCTGGCTGGGTCTGCTGAATGATATGGAGTGAGTCTGTCGTGGTTGTTGATTAGATATTCTCTTACGTTGTTTTCGTGTGTTTGGTCGTTTTGTTCTTCGTCCTGTTCTTGAAAAATGGATTCCCAGTGTGATCTGTGCGTGTTTTCTTTTTCTGAGGGGGAGTGTTTTCTTTCTCCGTGGGGGTCAAGTATGTAGTGTGGGTCGGGGTTAGAGTAGCCTGAGAGAGTTTTTATTTTTCGCCAGAAGATGGTGGGGTCGTTGTATGAGTTGGCGGTGTTGGTAATGATGCTGGCCCAGTGTGTGTGTTATGTTCTGTCATTAAGGATGTGTGCAGCTGAGCTTGGAGCGCTTTGTATTGTGTGAAGTGTGCTCTTGTCCAGCCGTGTGTTTGGGAGTATGATCTAAGTGCATTGTATTGTTGGATGAGAATCTGTGTGTCTCTGCTGTGTTTTGGATGTGTTATTGTTCTGTAAGAAGTTGTGGGGATGTTGTTATTGATTGTAGATTTGATTGAGGAGTACCAACTCTTGAGGGACTGATCTATGTCTTCGAGTGTGCCTTCTTCAGGGTTAGGGAAGTTTGTAAAAGCTGTACATAATTCTTGCTTGAAATCTTCCCAGTTGGCCAAGGAGAAATTGGGTCTGGGTGGAGTGGGGACAAGTATTGGGGCAGAGAAGATTGTAGCAATGATAGGGGTGTGGTCGCTGGTAGTGAGAGGCCCAGGGGAGAAGTAGATGTTGTGATGTGCATTCATGTTAATGCTATGTCTGGGGTGGTGGTGGAGTTGTGGGAATAGTATGTGGGGACATGGGGTCCTATAAATCTTATTGTGGTGTCAGAGATTAGTCTGGCTAGTTGTCTCCCGACGATGTTCGAGTTCCTATTACCCAGGAGATGGTGTCTGGCGTTGAGATCTCCTATAAGATATACAGGAGTGTTCCTTCTGAATAGGTTTATGAAATCCGAGGTTGGGAGGTATGGTCGGCTAGGAGGGAGGTATGCTGTGGCAATGATGATTTTGCCCGTGTGTGTTTGGATTTCTGCAGCTAACATATCGGAGATGAAATGATCTAGGATTTTGTACTGTAGGTTGTTTTTTAGTGCTATGGCTGTTCCGTCCATGGGGCGGTTATAGAAATTTCTTTTGTGTATGGAGTAGCCTGGGATGCGTAGAGAACTGTGTGTGGGGATGCCATGGCTATTTATTAAGATGATATCAGGGTCAATGTTACGGTAAGTGTTGATTAGTCCTAGTCTACGACCAGAAAAGTTCAGAACGTTGTGCTGGATAATTTTCATGTTCTATGTCTTTGAGGTCTAGCCTGGGCGGCTTGAGATGTCTTGATATGGGATTCCAGTCCTTGAAGAAGGAATCTTTCTTCCTCTGTGTTTGCCGGTCGGATCAAGTGCTGGAAGTTGTCAAATTTTTCCGAGATTGTTCTTAATTCGTTGACAGCAGAGTCTGAATTCATTATTTTGTTGTTATGTTTTACTAAGGCTTTGTTTTCTTTGATGGCTTTTGCAAGTTCACGGTGTTTGTATTCCTTGTTGGGCTTCCATATTGTGGGGAGGACTGCCACTTCAACTGCATCGTCTTTCCGGTTTAGTTCTTGGTCCTCTTCCTTTTCATTTTCTTCTTCTTCTTCTGAGGGGCTTGTGTGTCCGTCAGAGTCCGAGTTAGCTGCATGGGCTGCGTCTTCGTTATTGTTGTGGGAGTGGGTTGCCCCTTCCTGGGCAAGAGTTTCTATTCCGTTAAGGGGGGAGTCAGTTGATATTTCTCCTTCATTTCCTTCTTCAGTGTAGGAGGTTGGGGGTGGTCTTGAGGAAGGATCTGGGGAATATGAGGTTTCATTAGGTGGGGGGAAAGGCAGGTTTATTGTTGTTTCTGGAATGACTGCTCTGATTATTTTTTCCGAGGGGGGGTTAGGGGGGAGTTTCACTACTGGAAGTCCGTTTAGTATGCAACTTTGTTCCAGTATCTTGTTGAAGCATCCTGGGGTTGCTAGTTCATGTATGTGTGCGTTTAAGATCACAACCATGTAGTCTGAAAACTTGTTGGTGGGTGTAGTGTTTTGAAGGGCTTCTGTTGGGAGGTTTGGGGAGTTTTTTGTTGCTTGGGCGAAACTTGTTCCTGGGCGGATTGAGGCAGGAGATGGGGTTTGAGGTGTGTTTATGGTGCTTTTTACTATTTTCTTCCTTCTGGGGCATTTCATAGCTGTGGTGCTGTGCTCTCCTCCACAGTTTATGCATTTTTTTGTGGCTGACTTGAATTTACTCCATCTGTGTTCAGTGGAGGTGCATTCAGAGCAGACTGAGTAGTCCTTGGGTTTGGGGCAGTCGTTGGTAGAGTGAGAGTTTAGTTCATAACATCTCATGCAGACGGTGACGTTAATGAACTTCTCGGCTTGAATTTGGTGTCTGCTAATACATATATGGAATAGTTTGAGGCCTTCCATAGCCTTCTCAGCCATTTTTGATTCTTCAAATTCGATTTTCATGGTATTTCTCTTACCGAATTTGGATATCTTGGTTACTTTGGCCCAGGTGTTCTTTTCCGTGAGTTCGTGTTCTATTTCTTCATGAAGCAGTGTTCTTCCTCCTGAGTCTTATAAATAGAATTTGGAGAGATTCGTCCACTCCTGCTTCTTGGCGGGGGGCTGTTGTCCTACCGTTTCACAAGCCAGGTATTGCAGGTCACCATCTTGGTTTGCGTGGTAGGTTGCCTTCACTGATTATGGAATTTTTCCGTATTGGTGCCACCTTGTTTCCCTCATATCCTCAAGAGGAGGGAGTGCCTCAAACTAGTGTCCTTAGTGTCACCGTCTTTGCTAAAGTTCAGGAAGATTTTGTTGGCTCTGTTCCGGAGGGAGTGTCTGCCTCACCGTATCCTCGCTATCCACATCCGTTTGGGTACAGGGTGAAGGCTGCCATGGGGGATGTGGATGTTCCAACCTTTCTTGTTTGTTCTGTGCGTGTACCAAGGATGGCTCCCTGGCTCCTCTCAGGGGTGCAACCGTGTGTTTACTTTCCTGAGAGAGGGGCCTTTCTTTCCTCACAGGCGGCTCTTTGCTATTTTTTTAGAACATGCTTCCTCTCACAGTGTCTCGATTCTCGTATGTACTGATGGATTGAAATCCCGTGAGGGGACAGGCTTGGGTGTTATATTTCCCGATTTCATTCGTGGTAGGAGTCTTCCCCCCATCGTATCTACTTTTATCGCAGAACTTACTGCTATTTTACTCGCAGTCAAATTGATATTTAGCTTCCCTCCTGTTTGTTATACAGTTTTTAGCGACTCTGCCGATCTCCATTTTGTGTTTTCCCGTCCAATCCTCTTTTGTTGTCTACAGTGTTTTTAGAATGGCTGTGCTTGCTAGGGACTGTTTTGTGGTTTTGTACCATTGTGGGCAATGAGCATGCTGACGCTCTGGCAAAGGCTGCTGCCTCTCGCCCATCCTCACCTCTCCCCTGCCTCGCTCAGTGATATTCATCTAACCACTCACTGTTTGCTCCCACTGGCAGAGTAGGTGGGATGCGGTGGGGGCCAACAAAATGTGTGATATTTGTGGGTAAACGGGCCCCTTCATTTGCCGAGGTCTGAATGCAGGTGGGAGACGGCTTTATGCTGGCTCCGAATGGGCCATTCCTGGTTCTCTCATTGATTTTTAATGGAGGACTCTCCCCCTACTTTCTGTGTGGAATGCTTCGTCCTCCTGACTCTTCGGCTTTTGCTGATGGTGTCCACTGTTGGGGAATTGCGCCATCGTTACCTCTCTGAGCACCGGGCAGGAGAGGGATTGTAGTCTTCTGTTGGTACTTGGAGAGGATGCTTGTTGTGGTGAAGGGGGAAACCTTTGCTTGGTGTAGGCAGCTGCACTACCGTGTAAAATTTAGTATACAGTGGTTTTAGTGTTCTTAGTGTTTTTCTTGTTTTAATTATGAATTGTATTTTGTTTGTGTGTGTGTGTGTGTGTGTGTGTGTGTGTGTGTGTGTGTGTGTGTGTGTGTGTGTATGTGTGCGTGTGCGTGTGTGTGTGTGTGTGTGTGTGTGTGTGTGTGTGTGTGTGTGTGTGTGTATTTCATCTTTTCGAGTGCTTTTATTCTCGTTGTCGTCCGGCGGCATATGACCCTGGTTGTTGTATCGCCAGATTTTATTGTATATACTTATTCAGTTCAATTTACCCTACCCTACTCTTCTCAACCCTACACTAGCCTACCTCAGCCTACCCTACCCTACCCTGCCATTGCCGACCCAACTCTACCCTACTTTAACCTACCCTCCCCTGTACAGCCCTTTCACCACTACATTATTTTTCCTGTTTTCTTCTCTCTACCTTCGGATGATTTTCTTCACCTCTACAGTAGAGAGAAATTTCGAACTGGAAGGGTTAAATACTGCCATCATCAACCCCATCTCTATCAGGGGATCTCCTAAGCTGAATAAAATCATGCGGTCAGCTAGGACAATGTAAATAAGTTGTTCTCGGCTTGAAAGATTAAATGATTCTGTCCCGTCATCCTAAGAGGGTTTTCTGAAGCTGTAGGATATCGTCAGAAGCTAGCAAAGAGTAAAAGTGACATCCGCAAACCGAGAGCTCTGCGTCCAGCGGTCCGCGGTTCAAGTCCCAGAGGTGGACATATGTTTTGACGTGTAGACGTTACCAGGGCGTAGCTTGGTGGCCTACCCTTTAATATTCTGGACTAATGGTGGTCTAGCCTCGTGCCCCTGCGGTCCACCACATAAAAAAAAAACAAAAAGGAAAGCCAAGGGTCATGAATGAACTAAAGGACTGAACTAAGCGGGGAAGAACAAAAATCGTAGAGAAGATCGCCCCAAATTTGATGAGACAGTGTATTATAACTGAGTGAAATAGGCGTTGGATATGACGGAACTAAACGGCAGTTATACCCACCTCTCTTCTGTACCCTACACTACCCTGATTCAGCCTACCTTACCCTACCCAGCCCTACCCTACTCAGTCCACCACCACCCAGCCCTATCCTACCCTGCCATAACCTATCCTACCCTCCCCAACGCAACCATAACCTACCCATGCTTACCCTCGCCTGCCCTAATCGACCCACCTCTATTCAACCCTGCCATAACCGACCCATCCCTACCCTACCTCGGCATAATCAGCCCAATCTAACCTCACTCTGTCAAAACCGACCCGATCCTACCCCACCCTGCCAAAACCAACCCTGTCCTACTCCACCCTGCCAAACCCGACCAACCCTTCCCCACCCTGCCAAAACTGACCCAATCCTACTCCACCCTGCCAAAACCGACCCAGTCCTACCCCACCCTGCCAAAATCGGCCCACCCCTACGCCGTCCTGCCAAAACTAACCCAACCTTACCCCACCCTGCCACAACCGTCCCATCCCTACCCTACCTTAACTAAACCAGTCTTATCTAACTCATTGTCCACATTAACACTTTTTTCCATATTCATCTCTCTTCCTCCAGACGATTTTCTTCAACTCTGGAGAGAAATTTCGTACTGGTGGGGTTAGATACAGTCACCATCAATCCCTTCACTACGAGGGGATCTCCTAAGCTGAATAAAATCGTCCGGTTACCTAGAACAAAGTAACTAAGTCATTCTCTGCCTGAAGGGGTTATTGTGTCTGTCCCATCATCCCGAGAGGGTTTCTTTAAGCTCCAGGAAATCGTCTAAAGGTAGGAAAGTGTAAATATGACGTCAGCACTTGTTCTAGGCGCCACAGATCGAGTCGCGGAGGTGAACAAAGGTTTTTATATCATATAGACGTTTTATATTTTATATTTTGCAACTTTCAGAGGCATTTACTCAGCTTTAGGAGTCTTATGGATATGCTCAGTCAAACGTATCGAACCTCCCATGTTAGAAAAAATAACTTACAGAAGTGCGTCCTAGTACTGAAGGGGAGGAATGGACAGATCGAGTGACTAAGATATTGAATTATGTATATGACTGGTTTCGTTGTTATTTCTATTATTATTATTATTTCAGGCAAATGTCCCAGGCTTCTAGACTGGCTGACTAGCGAATATTATTAAGTCTCCCGTGGCTCCGTGCTCCTTCCACTCAAGAGCCTGCACTTCACGCATTCCACGCACAAGATGGCGCCACCTCTGCATTCCTGCATTCCTGCGAAGACGAGAGGTCAAGAGGACGACACTTGCTTTTTGTTTGTTTGTTTACTGTAATTGCTTAAAGTTGTGATCCCTCCAACTTGAATGCTCAGTTGTAACTATAGATAACTAGAATACGATGCTAGTCACGAAGAAGGGCTATGAAAAGATACAGAGCTCGTAGTATTGGCTGGATGAATCACTCTTGCATGATAATCAAAGACGGTGAATAAAACCCACACTTGTAGACGAAGAATATAATTACCAAACAGTTTCGGTGGACACTGCCACCATCTTCAGTGGTCAAGATAGTGAGAGGGAGTGACATAATGACTATTCAAGGGTTCCTTTTTATGCGTGTGTGTGTGTGAATGGGTGGGGTAAAGGTGCGGGGGGGTGGGGTAGATTGTAAGCGGGGATTAACCCAAGGGGGATTTTGGGGGGGACATTACCGGACAGGTCAGGTGTAATTCCTATCTGACCTTACCTGTGTCGTAGCAGGAAGGAATTACACCTGACCTGTCCGGTAATGTCCCCCCCAAAAACCCCCTTGGGTTAATCCCCGCTTACAATCCACCCCACCCCACCTCACCTTTACCCCACCCTTCCACACACACACACGCATAAAAAGGAACCCTTGTATGGTCAGTACGTCACTCCCTCTCACTATCTTGACCACTGAAGATGGTGGCAGTGTCCACCGAAACTGTTTGGTAATTATATTCTTCGTCTACAAGTGTGGGTTTTATTCACCGGCTCGTAGTATTTTTTTTCTTTTAACTAAGATACATGAAATAAGCTGCAAAAATACGAAAATACGAGCTTACGTAATGTAAATGAATTATTGTACGTTCAAGATGGAGGGAAGGCATTTTGTATTTTGTTTGTGATGTTATAATGTCTCTCAGGATCCTAGGATCCTCTCTCGGCTGAACCAAATTGTCTGGCGTCAGCTGGAACATGATGCTAGAGTTATGTCGGTCGTGAGGGGGTTAATGGTGAGGGTATTGACACTGTCAGGCTCCTATGACTCACTCAGTCGAATAAAATCGTCTGAGTCAGCTGAAATGGGGTACTAGAGTTGTCCCAAGCACCAGAATCTTAACCCTCTGGTGCTTGGGACAACTCTAGTATTCCATTCCAGCTGACAGACGATTTTGTTCGGCTGAGTGAGTCATAGGAGCCTGACAGTTACTACACTGTCACCATTAACCCCCACATGACCGGCATAACTCTGGTATATCATGTTCCAGCTGACGCCAGACAATTTGGTTCAGCCGAGTGGGTCTGGGGCCTGGGGGGCACTAAATGAAAATATCCAAAAAATATTAAAGGGGGGGCTATATCAATTTTGCCACAGGAGGTATACCAAAATTGGACTTTTTAATAAAACCCCCGCCTCTCTCACTCCCTGTGTTTTGTATATACCGCTCTCTGTCTGCCTGTGGTGTGTCTGTCCCACCCTCTGTGTGTGTGTGTGTGTGTGGTGTCTACTGTGTGAAGGTGGCTGTGTACGTGTCTTGTGTGTGTATGTATGTAGTAGTGTGTGTGTGCGTCTTGATGTGTGTATGCATGTAGTAGTGTGTGTGTCAGTGTCTTGGTGTGTGTGAGGTGAAGTGTAAAGGGCCTTGTGGTTTTAAGGAAAGCCTGCTACGCAAACTTCCCTCAGCCACATTTTAAAGAAACCTCTATCACACCGGGATTTGAACCCGGATCCTCCTGATCAGCAGGCCAGCACCATACTGACCATGCTACCGCGCCCCCATTAGCATTCCGGCTAGAACTTCTACTGTATTTTATTTTTTTACGTTACAAAAAATGGGAAATTGGACTATCATGCACAGACTAAACTAAATTGTCATGTACCTATTAATGTCGCTTTAGGAGGAGATATTTCGAAATTTCCTGAGCTACTTGGAATACCTAAGCCTGCAGTTTAGTGCTAATCATGAACAAGTGCTATGGAAAGAATATAGAGCAGTTGCTACTTATATAAAGGGAGAAAGTAAAAACTGGAACTTACGTCTGCTATCCAACGGCAGGACTTAAACGATTAACCATATATTACATAAACTTAACACACTGAGTGACACAGAAACTAAACATATGATACAAATTCTTTAATGAAACTTATAATGAGAGTACAAATGACAAAATATACACTGCACAGGAAGACAGTACAGTACTCATTGGTCATACTCTGAGAATGAAAGCCTATCTGTTGTACCGATTTATAAACGGAAGAGATGAATCGCTAAATTTGATCTACAGTAAAAAATAATAATAATAATAATAATGAATACATAAAACAATAGACAAACCATACAGACTACATGTCCACCCTAAACTGACAAAAACCTGGCATCTCTCCACCTTGAATGCTGAGCTGTTTCTAGAGATAAAGACTAGATTATCATGCAAATCACAATGAAGATCTATGGGGAGGATGCAAAATCATAATACTGTCTTATTCTGCCACTTAGATACAGGAACTAAGCAGCAGAAGGACTAAAATTTGTCAAGGTGAGCCAACTACAATAACACAGATGAAGTCTGAGATTATATAATGTGTAATCATGAACTGATTGCATCATTCAGTAAAGATTACAAAAGGAAAAGCTATCAAATCTGAAAGTGTAAGTACTATACAAGATATGATTAACCTTGTACATCCATATTCTGAGATATGCTTCCTATATCATAGCCTACACACAAATTCATCCCCCTCAACAGTAATGGTATATTCCTGCTGTCTCCTGACTTCCAATCAACTTATGAAACCTCTCTCCTAATTACAGTACAGTAATATGTTAATGAAGGCTGCTAGTAATTACCTTCAGTATGATAATTCTTATTTAAAGGTAGCAGCAATGGTTAATGAAGGATGTAAGGTATGCAGTCCTTACAGTTCAATATACTATATCTCCAATCAGGCTTTATCCAGTGTCTCTCCTACACATGTTAATACCTTCAGTCTTCACTAGTTTAACTCACAGAGCAGGGATTTTTTTTTTTTTTCATGCCATCTCATGATTATATTTAGCTTTGTATAGACTTCTGGAAGTGTAGGGGTTAGGCACAGCCTGACTGAACTCCTGCAATAGCAGAGACTTTGCATAAGTTGAATAAAACTGCCTTCTGGCACTATGAATAAACTGAAAAGGGCATCACCGGGATTGCAAGAGTTAAAGGGACTCGTGGAGTTTATATCCCCGATGTAAACAAACTACCCATTACAGTTTTTACACACATCCCCTCATTTTTTCCAGCCAATTAACCTACTATGCCTGCCCATGTACAGGATCACATTCGACCTTAAAACCTAAACAGATGGTGTGAATATCGGGGGATTTAAGTAGCACTGCTTACTCCAGTTTAAAGGGACATCTTGGTCACCTGGAGATACACACCGCCGTATATCATCCTTATAGCTAATAATTACAACTTACATCAGCCGACTACACCTCTCGATAATGACAGCAAACACTGATAAACACATGGGCATAAGAATTACCATAATAAGAAGTAGACTAACACCGTAAAGAATAAAATCTTCACTCATCTCCAGCATCTCTCAACGTTGCTCCCATAATGCACCAGTGACGTCACACTTCAAATTAAACATTTACTTATTAAATTTTAAGAAGAAAATTTCGTGAATATATTATCAGTCTTTTAAACATTAATTTTCGTGCAAACTGAATAGTGAGGTAAGTAAAGTGTTTCTTGTTAAATTAAAGATAACCCCATGAATCAGTGGCATCATCATCTCCCTCTCTGAAATTCCATACAGAGTACCGGAGTAGGATCACTATTTACTATCCTGCCGATATATCTCTACAGTTTTACAAGGGGATTTAAAAATAAACGGCCTGGTGGTGGTGGAAGGGGATAAAATTTTGCGATACTAGTCTCTAATCTGCTGCCATTCCCTACAGAACCTGAGCATAATAGAAGAGAAATTAGCCCAGGTTGATGCAGCAATTCTTAACTCAAAATTGCCCCAAGAACAACTTTCTGAAGTTTGTCAAACATTTCATGCAACACCCTGTATGGGAAATTTGGATAAAATATTGGTGAAAGAGAGAGAGATTGTCCAGGTGCTTGATGGTGCGAAAGTGGATGTATGTGGAATAACTGTAACAAAATGGAGAGGAGAAAGTGTGAGAGAATGGGAGTATGGATGGGGTATTGCAGGAGTAGGTGAGAATGAGAGGGCAAAGGAAGGAGTATGTATAGTTGTGAGTAAAAGATGGAAGAGTAGCATAAGACAGTATGGATCAGTTGGGTCAAGGATTGTGTGGGTAAAGTTGAAAGTTGGAATACAAATGTGGGCGATTGTGTGTGTGTATTCACCAACGCAAGATCGTGCTAGAAGAGTGAGAGAAGAGTTCTGGACAAATGTGGAAGTGTGCATGGAAAAGTTTGGAAGGAATGAGAGAGTGTTTTTGATTGGTGATATGAATGGTAAAGTTGGGAATGTGAAGGTGGATGGAATAGTTGGTGAGTGGGGTGTGCCTGCTGAGATAGATGAGAATGGGAGTGCGTTAGTGGACATTTGTGCTGGGAGGGGGTTGGTGATAGCCAATACCCTCTTCAGGCATAAAATGATCCACAGGTATACATGGCGAGTAATGAGAAGGGTGGGTGGTGAACTGAATGAAAGGAAGGCAATGATTGATTATGTGTGTGTGGATGAAAGGATGCGAAGATGTGTAAAGGATGCAAGAGTGTATAGAGGTTGGGGGAGTGGACTTTCTGACCACTACTTGGTGGTGGCCAGAATTAGGATTCAAGTAAGATGGAGGAATAGAAGAAGGGAAAGACGAGAGGAAGGAGTAGTTGCAAGGAGAGTGGAAAGGTTACAAGAGTATGAGAAAAAGGCAGAGTATAAGAGAGAAGTGGAGGAACGATTGGGCAAAGATGAATTGGAGCAGATGGGAGACGTGGAAGGTGTGTGTAGGATATTTACAGAAGAAATATGTGCAGCATGTGATGTGGTGTGTGGAAGGAAGAGAAGACGGAGGGGGGTGCAAGGAACGGCGTGGTGGACTGAAGAGGTGAGACAGGCTGTGGCACAAAAGAAGAAAGCATACAAAGAATGGATGAGAAATAGGGGCGTGGAAGAAGTTGAGAGGCGGAAGAGAGAGTTATATGTAGAAAGAAAGAAAGAGGTTAAAAGATTAGTAAGAGAGAGTAAGAAGAGAGTGGATGAGGAATTTGGAAGGAATTTGAGTGTAAAGTGGAGGAACTGTAAGAAAATGTTCTGGAAAGAGGTGAAAAGAGTAAGAGAGGGTGGAAGTGAAGTTAGCAGGGTAGTGAAAGATAAAAATGGTAGATTACTAGTGGAGAAGGGAGAAAAAGTGAGCAGATGGAGAGAACACTTTAAGGAATTGTTGAACATAGAGGATGGAAGTAATGCGAGTATAAGTGGCTGGGGAATGGCTGGGAGGAGGAGGGAGGCGAGAAGACAGGAAGAAATCAGTAGGATAGAAGTTGTGGAAGCAATGAAGAAAGTTAAATCTGGGAAAGCCCCAGGAATTGATGGAGAGTGTGGTGAAATGCTGAAGCATGGGGGAGAGATAGTAGTAGAATGGATGTGGAAGATGTGCAGATTGGCCTGGGAGGAAGGTAGAGTCCCGGAGGATTGGAAGTCAGGTATAATTACTCCCTTGTACAAAGGAAAAGGGGAAAAAGAAGTGTGTGGTAATCAAAGGGGCATTTGTCTTCTTAGTATAATAGGAAAAGTGTATGGTAGGATACTTATAGACAGAGTTAGAGAAAGAACAGAGAAATTAGTTGGAGAAGAACAGGGAGGCTTTAGGAAGGGAAGAGGTTGTGTAGATCAGATATTCATTTTTAGATCTTGAGTGGAAAAGTTTCTAGAGAAGGGAAAGAAGTTGTATGCGGCTTTCATGGATTTGGAGAAAGCATATGACAGGGTGGATAGACAAGGATTGTGGAAAGTGTTAAGAATGTATGGAGTAGATGGGAAGTTGTTGAATGCTGTGAAGAGTATGTACGATGATGCGAAGGCTGCAGTGCGTGTGGATGGTGAACTAAGTGAATTTTTCTCTTTGAAAGTTGGGTTGAAACAGGGATGTGTCATGTCTCCATGGTTGTTCAATCTGTACATGGATGGGGTAATAAAAGAGGTACAAGGTAGGGTAGTGGATGTTGGAGTGGCCCTGGTGAAAGAGGATAGTGTCTGGAAACTCCCTGTACTGTTGTTTGCAGATGATACTGTGTTGTTGGGTGAAGACGAAGGGGAGCTGCAAGGCTTGGTGGATGAGTTTGGGAGAGTGTGAAAGAAACGGAATCTAAAGGTGAATGTAGGGAAGAGTAAAGTGATAGTCTTTGAGAGAGGTGAAGTCAGTGAATGTACAGCGAGGTTGGATGGTGAGGAATTGGAAAATGTGAGTACGTTTAAGTACTTGGGTAGTGTGATGAGTAAGGATGGAGGTTTGGAGGGTGAAGTGCTTGAAAGGGTACAGCAGGGAAGAAAGGTTGCTGGTTCTTTGAAAGCAGTGATAAGAAACAGGGAAGTGAGCATGGAAGTGAAAAAGTTACTACATGACAGTATTGTGATACCAACTCTAACGTATGCAAGTGAAGCTTGGACGTTGTTGGCAGGACACAAGTCAAGAGTGAGAGCAGTGGAAATGAGTTATTTAAAAGGAGCCAGTGGAGTCACATGGAGAGACAGGCTGACGAATGAGGATATAAAGGAGCGTTGTGGTGTGGATGTGGATGCGATAGGAAGCGTTATGAGAACACACTGAGGTGGTTTGGCTATGTGGAGAGGATGGAGGGTGAAAGACTGACGAAGAGAGTGTATGTGAGTGAGGTGGAGGGGGAAGAGGGAGGGGGAGGCCGAGGATGAGATGGAGGGATGGGGTGGAGAGGTATATGAAAGACGGGGGTGTGAGTTGGGAGCAGGGCAGTGAAATGGAGGGGGACAGGGCAACTTGGAGTCGATTTGTTTGTGGCCACCCCAAACGGGATTGAGGCGTCTGGCAATAGATAGAGATAGATAGAAGATTAAATAACTAAAGCTAACACTGATTTGAACTAATACACATCTGGTCCACAGGTCGTGCTGGAGTCTGCTGCCTTGTTGCTGCTTCCTTGCCACACTGGTCATACCCTGCTGAAGTTTGGTCTGCCCTGCCGTGAGAAGCCTGACGGTGGTGTGGTGTCTTCCCCTACTCTGAGATGCCTGGTGGTGTGGTGGTGGTGGTGTGGTGGTGGTGGCGGCGGCGGTGGCGGCAGGGTGTCGTGTCTTCCCCAGCCGTGAGATTACTTGCTGCTGCTGCTGGTGATCTGCCCTGACCTGCCGAGAGAAGCCTGGTGGTGATGGTGTGATCTGCCTTGCAAGTCCAGGATGTTCTGTGGACAAATGCTACTTTTTTTGCTGTCTCTGTTAATGTATTTTGTACTGAAGTATTAATAATGAAAACTTAAATTTTCTGTCTTGTTTCATTACCTTTTTAACTGTGGCTTTGACTTAATATAGGTGATAAGTATATTGCGCTCTGCAGTCTTGTGTGTTGTGGGGACGGCTTTTGTGATGAGCTAAGACATTCTGATCGCTTCACCAAATTACTGCTCAGCCGTGTGATCAGTGGACATAAAAGATTATACAATACAATGATATACAGCTAAGCATAAAAAAGGTTATGGGAATTCTCCACCATGCAATCAGTGGACCTAAATTAAAGCCTATATTATAAAGCTAAGTCTGAAGAGGGTTGTGGGAAATAGATAATGATGCAGGGTAGACACTGGTAATGTTCACTGAGCCGTGCCCGCAACACACAAGAACTGGGTGGCGTAATATATGGACCACCTTGTATAATGAGAGGCCGTAAGTGTGTGCTGACTCACAAACTTGCCACCAATGCCCCGTCATAACTATTACTGTGTCTTGTAGGAAGCACAAAGAAAACAGGCCACAGAATACCTCCATGTCTCTTGTTCCTCCTACACAAACATACACGCCTTTCTCTTTAACTTGGCACAGAGTTTTATTTAAAGCATACCAGAATGTCAGGCAGATCAGTAGCAGAAGTAGACAATACTACAGCCCTACATTCTTTCCACAGCACTCATTCGTGACTAACATCATATTCTAGTGATAACTATCGCTACTACTCGGCAAACTGTATGGAAACTATAAGCTATCTGTCTATCCATCTATCTATAGCCAGACGACTTAATCCCGTAAGAGGTGGCCACAAACAAGTGGCCTCTATGCCACCCTGTCCCTTGTCATTCTGCATCACTCCCCCTAATTCACACACACCCTCTCTCATATACATCCCAACTCCATCCTCCACTTATAAGTAATACATTAAAACAACCGTGAATTACTGCCGCACAAGCTGAGCCGTAATCATATCCAACACAAACACGAAGGAGCTTTAAAGAACAGAAAACAATACCTTGATAGCAGAAGACACTAAGACCACAAGTACTGACAGCCTACACCAAGAAACATAACTAATTTCAGTCAGAGACCAAGTGAATATGAGAGGCACACAGTTCATCACTTCAGCTCAAGATCCGTCCCACCTTTGTAACCTTATGTTGCATCATCCTCTCCACAAAGAAACAAAATCGAACAACCACCCAACACTACACAGATTATCTTAGCAACATATCCCCTCCTCCACCCGACTCTACACTTCCCAGACACATACATAAACTCACAAACACCCCAGTCAGCCAAAACTTTCTGCCAAACACATACATAAACACACAGACACCCCAGCCAGCCAAAACTTTCTATACCAAACACATACATAAACAGGCAGACACCCCAGCCAGCCAAAACTTTCTACCAAACAGCATCCTTCATGTGCCACCACCAGCCATACACCCTTCAGACACTACCGAACCCAGAGACACGAGCACACCAACCTTCCCTGCTACAATACTAACACAAAATACAACACACATACAATCCCCTGTGCTCATACTGCAAAGTGGCATCCCCACACCACAGCACACCCACTCACTCCATGCACCACACTACCACAACACAGACAGTCCTTCAACATAGCACTGGGTTCACATCCAGAGGAGCCTAAGATGTAACAAGAACAACAACAATAACTCAGGCCAAGTTAAAGTAAAACGAGTATAGTTACGAAAGGAAAATTACTGCAAGTTATTTTGTAAGTGCTTCGGGTACACAAAGTTACAAGGCCGCAGGGAACGGACTGCATACCGAGGGTAATAATACTGTGGCGGCTTAGGGGGCTTTATGCCACCTTTTCTTCAGTGACTTATTGTTCAAGCGAGTGAGCGTGTGAGCGTGAGAGCAAGCGATCGAGAACACTATAGGACATGGTATAATAGGGTGGCAGAGAACAGCGCCAAGACTATGTTGTCTAGGAAACTATTAAAGCAACAACGGATCTATGGACAGCATTAGAAACCTAGTAAAAAAATAACAGGAGTTACTTGAGGGACTTTTCTCAAAATTTACCGCGCCAGTGCTGATAAAATGAAAATAAAAGCACCAAACTGAGCACCAGAACCGAGTTATTCAAGAAGTTAAAAGCTACTGCAGATCTGTTCAGACAGCTGGAAAGCTTATGAAGAAGCAATTGGTACTACTTAAGTTAAATAGACTTAGCTTTTAACACCAAGCAAGATTGGACGGATGTATGGATGGATGGATGGATGGATGGACGGATGGATGGATGGATGGATGTGGAATCGTGGATGCTTGGACCGATGGTAGAGTTCCTGCTGTTTCGTCCTTCCACCTGCCGACAAAAATCATCATCAATATCATCATCATCATCATCAGCCTGTGACACACCACTGCAGGATAAGGACCCCTCTCACCTGTCTCCACTCCGATCCTTTGGTTGTTAAGCCGGGTACACACGCGCGAACAGAACATCGTAACGTAACCCCGTCGTGTAACAAAAACGCCTGTGTGGACGGGACCTCGTAACGTCACTGGTAACACCCGAGCGAACATATATGTTATGCGTTGAGCTTCGCTGCCGATCCACCAATTGTCGGTTTTTGCGCGTCGCATCAAAGGATGTTACAGGGTGAGGTTACGCAATGTGTGGACGGGATGTGTGTCCGACACCTATCAACTGGGTACAGCCGCTACACCGAGTCTGCTCAGTAATCAGTATGAGGCTGGTCCCTAAACATAAAAATATATAACACAGGTTTTTAGAGTAATGTACCACTGTGACTGCCCCCATTTTCTTTCCTTTCTCCTCTTCACTGTATGATAATGTATATAAATATACGCGGCAGCTGCGACAGGTAAACTTGCCATTGTGAGAACAACCTCCAAACACGGACTGACTCCGACTGATAGAGGTGGGACGCATGAAAGTTCGCGACGCGACGAGGTTCGGTTACGAACTCATCATTTCCACACCTTGTTACCCGTATCTTCGTCGCGCAACACGGCCTTGTTACGATACGGTGTTCTGTTCGCGTGTGTGTACCCGGCTTTAGCTTGTTCGGTCCCAGCTCGGTGGATCTGCGAGTATCATCTCTATCTTGTTCTCTGTGTGCCTCATCCTCTCACTCCGTCTCTGGTCTGCCATTTAGTTACGCTAGCTGTCCATGTGTTACCTGTTCTGTGGAAGACGTGACCTAAGGACTGCGTGTGGACTGACCTGTAAACAAGAGGACAAATATACGTGTGTTGCAGCATCACTACTATACCCTGTTCACTCTAACTTGGCGTAAAATTGCAATCTCTTTCTTAAATTTTGCGTTGTGACAAGGGGTTAACACTAGAATGGTGCTAGTCACGAAGAAGTGGTATGGAAATGATGTAGAGCTGTAAGTTTAATTCTTTCACTGAACTACCGGAAATAAGCTGCAAAAAAACGACTATCTCGGCCTTGGTAAAATGAAGGAACACCACCACAATATACGCGTACGTGTATGTGTGTGTGTGTGTGTGTGTGTGTGTGTGTGTGTGTGTGTGTATGTGTGTGTGTGTGGTGCGAGGTGCCTGTGTGTTACCATGGTAACCTCCCGACACCATCACAGTTACATACACACATTTCCCCACCAGCAAGTTCCATTAGAGAGTACTGTGTGTGTGTGTGTGTGTGTGTGTGTGTGTGTGTGTGTGTGTGTGTGTGTGTGTGTGTGTGTGTGTGTGTGTGTGTGTGTGTGTGTGTGTGTGTGTGTGTGTGTGTGTGTGTGTGTGTGTGTGTGTGTGTGTGTGTGTGTGTGTGTGTGTGTGTGTGTGTGTGTGTGTGTGTGTGTGTGTGTGTGTGTGTGTGTGTGTGTGTGTGTGTGTGTGTGTGTGTGTGTGTGTGTGTGTGTGTGTGTGTGTGTGTGTGTGTGTGTGTGTGCATGCGCTTCAGGACAAAATAACTTACATACAATATTTTTTCCATCACATTGTCCCTCTGAAATCTGAATCGCACTTATCAGTTTACATTCAGGTCCCAAACTGTACTGTTGGGTGGACAGGGACAAGGGGGCAGGCAAACCTAGTCCACCAGTCTGATCGGCATGAGAATCAACAGGACGACACTCACACTGCTATTTCACTGGTACTGAGACACCAACATTGAGGCGGTACAAGGCAGAGTTGCCGTGAATTGCACACTGGTTGTGACGTCATTATTGCACACGGTTTCGTTTAGTAACCAGGATGACAGAGGATGTATTGTTGGTATAACTACCATAAAATTTGGTATACTGTGAATACTGGAAGAGAGGGTATAATTAATGATGTCAGACCTATTATGATTCAAGTGTAAGGACGTTAAATGATTAAGAGAGTTAATAAGTCAGCAAATGTTGATTAATAACAAGACAGGAGACAAGTAAGTTTATCCACATCCAAGTTTTCTAGTATATCAAGAGTACACGATTTACAACATTGTTTCGGTATTTCTTTAATATTACAAAGTAAGTGTGCACTGCTAATGGTTGGCACGAGTCTTGTAAATAATATATATATTTTTTAATTATATAGCCGGGTGCGTAGAGGTAGACTGTTCAACGACGTATTCTCCCTTGTTTTAAATGACAGTATTATAGACAAACGCTACATATTCGTTGGTTTAATCATGACAAAATTCCTCGTATTCCTACAAAATAACGTGAACAATTAGTGTGGAAAAAAAATTCCACACTAGTGTGGAATGACGTCCGCCTGCCCACATCCATGCTCGTCGTTCATTTGTTTTTCCACATTAGCAGACGATTTTCCACAAAACGGCAGCACTGGACTACAAGGCCTCCTCATCTCCCTCACACTAACATCCCCCTTGTCTCATCAGAATTACGTCTAGTAGCCTTATAGGTATTATTTCTTTGGGCCATGATACTTCCTGGCTGTCAGTGCGATATCCTTGTGTCCTAATGTAGTCACCTTAATGGCTAAAAACAGCAAATATCCAACACTTACCTCAGGGGAATGATGCAGCAGCAACACACACACACACCCTCGTCCTTCCACTGTCATACGGCCACTAGCAAAAGTAGCCAAGTAGCGACGCCCACCAAGACGAGAAACATGTCCAGCTACTTTTACAACCACTAGATGGTTCCCGGGCCCTCTCATAGTAGGGGCAACTCTAGTATTTTATTCCAGGTACTGCTTGGCGATAGCATTCAGCTGAGAGTGAGTCATATTACAATGAGAGTGTTAATACTGTCTCTATTAACTCTCAAGATCATACAGCTCTCTTTACCAGCCCTACCCAAAAATAAATTGTGTGTGTGTGTGTGTGTGTGTGTGTGTGTGTGTGTGTGTGTGTGTGTGTGTGTGTCTGG
The DNA here is from genome assembly GCF_032717465.1 of Coenobita brevimanus. Taxonomy (NCBI): domain Eukaryota; kingdom Metazoa; phylum Arthropoda; class Malacostraca; order Decapoda; family Coenobitidae; genus Coenobita; species Coenobita brevimanus. The sequence goes on along the minus strand of NW_027643703.1, from coordinate 50,783 downwards.
TTGTGGGATGCTGGTGGTGTGATGCTGGAGGGTTTGATAATGTTTGTGTGGTGACTGCTTTATGTGCCTAGTTACCTCAGCCAGTGAAGATGAAGGAGGTTATGTATTCACCCTTGTCTGTGTCTGTCTATCTATCTCTCAATCTGTCTGTATTTCTATCTGTCTATCTATCTCTCAATCTGTCTGTATTTCTATCTGTCTATCTATATGTCTGTCTGTCTGTCTTTCTATCTGTCTATCTGTAAGTCTATGGCCAAGATATATCAAAAACTTGCTATTGGCTTTCAATGGAATCTTGTAGGTAGGTAGGCACTGGGTCAAGAGAGAGACTATTCGATTTTTCATTAGATTTTTTCACTATTACGCTTTTGGCTCAATAAAAAGGAAAGTGGAAATCTAGGAATATACTGCACCTTAATGTGAAAATCTGGACAAATTTCTCCATAACAAAATATAAATAAAATTAATATCTTTCTCTTGACTTGAAAACATGAGTTAACTTCGCTTCAGTTTTTTTTTTTTTTTCTGCCTCCAGGATCGTACTGTAAGCTGCTTTGGAAATTCTTTACATCTCTTCCTTAGCGATTTAATCAGCACATTACACCACAACACCCTCTTTTATGACAGAGATGTAAACTCTGCCGATATGAAGACGATTTTAATAGCTTACAAGAAAATGTTAAGACGCAAAAATAAATAGCTAAGGAAGGGGCACTGAGAAGACTCCCGTGCTTCCTAAAATACTGCCCTGTTTCCAAAAGGCGTATGACACAGAAATTGACTTAGCTTTTAACATCAGGGGGAGCTGGATGGATGGCTGCATGGATGGATGGATGGATGGGGAATCTTGGATCTTTGACTGCTGACCAAGTTCTTGCAGTTCCGTCCGTCCGTCCACCTACCGACAAAAATCATCATCAGTATCTTCATTATCATTATTATAATTTCATTATTATTATTATTATTATTATTATTATTACCTTTATTATCATTATCATAACTATAATCATCATCATCATCATCGTTAAAATTGTTATCATGACTGTAATTATCATCATCATCATCATCACCACCGTTATCCCAACTCTGTTACCTCGTACTGAAGTTAAATCATCATTATCATCAGCATCAACATCATTATCATCATCATCATCATCAATATCATCTTTATCATCATTAATATCATCATCATCATCATCATCATCATCATCAGGCCCTGACATTACCACTGGAGGATTAGGACCCCTCTCATCTTTCTCCACTCTGATACATTGGTTGTTAGCCTCTTCCCATATCGGTGGATCTGCGAGTTTCATCTATCTTGTTCCCTGTGTACCTCTTCCTCTCACTCCATCTCTGGCCTGCCATTCAGTTACGCTGCCTGTCCATCTGTTGCCTGCTCTGTGGAAGGTGTGACCAGAGGATTGTGTGTGAAGGTACCTGGAAACAAGCTCAGAATTACCAGATGCGGGAGCTTCAAACCCCTTTGTTTAATCCCCTTGGTTTGGTGTGGTGTGGTGTGGTGTGGTGTGGTGAGAGGGTTTTGTGGTGTAGTGTGGTATAGGGGAAGGTTGTGTGATGTAGTGTGGTATGGAGGGGTTTGTGTGGTGTTGTGTGTGGAGGGTTGTGTGGTGTGGTGTGTGGAGGGTTGTGTGGTGTGGTGTGTGGAGGGTTGTGTGGTGTGGTGTGTGGAGGGTTGTGTGGTGTGGTGTGTGGAGGGTTCTGTGATGTGGGGAGGTTTGTGTGGTGAGGTGTAGTGTGGTGTGCTAGGGTGGTTTTATGTGGTGTGGTGTGGTGTGGGAGGATGATTTTTTGTGGTGTGGTGTGATGTGGGAGAGTGGTTATGTGTGGTGTGGTATGGTGTGGGAGGATGATTTTTTGTGATGTGGTGTGGTGTGGGAGGGTGGTTCTGTGTTGTGTGGGAGTGTGATTTCGTGTCATGTAATGTGAGAGACTGGTATGGTGTGGTGTGATATGGTGTGGGGGGGGTAGTATGGTGTGGTGTGGTGTGGGTGAGTGATTCAATGTGATTTAGTGTGTGGGGCTGGTAGAACGTGACTTGGCTTCACTATAATCTCCAAAGCCTATATGAGTACAACACCTCTCATCCGAAAATTGTTAGTGAGAATCAGACGGGCAGGGCCGGTCCTAGAGCTACTGTGATAAAATGTAGAAAATCATGTGTTGTATCCTTAAAATTAAAAGTGCATAATTCTGTGAGGTTAATTCTTCCATTTAAATAAAGGCCAAAATATATGTATTATTTCAGACACTCATATTCATCCACTTCCTAACGATACATAAAGCGACGATGATCAGTGACTTATGAAACCCTGTTATGTGATCTATGGGATGTAATAAGCTTTTCAGAATATTGCGTAAGTGTCTCGTAACTCTATGGGTAAAAGGTCCTAAATTCTTAGCCTAATATTTACCCTTGAAATAAAACTATGAATGTGTGGAAATAATTCTGCCATTTGAATAACTATTGTATCATCAACCAAGATATACATACACGAACAGAAGCAAGCACACACACACACACACACACACACACACACACACACACAATGCCCAGTCACCAAAACACGTAGTTAAACAGAAAGGAACGCGAGAGGCGACTCAGCCAATGACTTGAAAATCGTCGTCGTTGTCATCATCTTCGTCGTCGTAATCATCTTCGTCGTCGTAATCATCATCATCATCTTCCTCGTCATCATCATCATCATCATCAGCAGCAGCAGCATGTCATCATCATCCCAGCACTGTTAAAAATGTGGTACAAAAGATATATCAGTATCATCACCTTTATCATCATATTCATCACCATCATCTAACCTTGTTTTAGAGTTTGCACGGAGTTACATCATCATTATCAGCATCATCATTATCATCATCAATCATCATCATTAGCATCATCATCATCAATCATCGTCATCATCATCATTATCAGCTTGTGACACACCACTGCAGGATAAGGACCCCTCTCACCTTTCTCCATTCTGATCCATTGGCTGCTAACTTGTTCCTTCCGATATCGGTGAATCTGCGCGTATCATCTCTATCTTGTTCTCTGTGTACCTCGTCTTCTCACCCCATCTCTAGCCTGCCATTCAGTTACGCTGTCTGTCCCTCTGTTGTCTGTTCTATGGAAGACGTGACCTGAGGAGTGCGCGTGCAGTGATCTGGAAACCAAGAGACAAATATGTGTTTCGTCATCATAGCTATACCCTGTTCACTCTAACTTGGCGTAAAATTGCAATCTCTTTCTTAAATAAAGTGCTGTGACAAGGGGTTAACACTAGAATATGGTGCTAGTCACGAAGAAGTGGTATGACAAATATGCTGGGCCATAGTACTGCCTTATTCTGTTACTGAGCTATGGAAAATGAACTGCAAACGGACGACTATCTTCGTCTATAAAAAATGAATGAGTATCATATAGTATAATCGTGTGTGTGTGTGTGTGTGTGTGTGTGTGTGTGTGTGTGTGTGTGTGTGTTATCCTCCATCCTATCCCATAGTCAAACTATCTCACTCTGCTCTTGTTCATTAAAACACCAATACACTGCTGTCCCATCCTTCCTCTCAACTCTTCAATCATAATACGCTAATAAATAGCTAAGGAAGAAGTACAGTACAGTAGACCAATGTTATATGACGAACTGGTATGCGATGTATCACTTGTAAGACATTTTTCTGACAAATAATAGCTTTTTTTGCTTATACGATTATTAAGACCCTGTATGAAGCCTCACTGGTTGATGTACAAGAGCTATTTTCGCTTACTGTACACAATTGCCAACACACAAGCTTATGGCAATTTTTTTTTCTCTCCAAGATGGCCTTTGAACTCACCCACTCTTGGATGTGTTAGTGTCAGGGATGGAACAACAGTGTGGTGCTGGAGCTGAGGCAGCAGGTGAAGTGCAGTGATGTGAAATTACTTGCAGTTTAGGTGAGTTGAAAACACGTTCTTAGACTTTGTTGGGTGAGTGACTCTTGGCCGAAAACGTATCCCCATTGAACCCACATAATTGACAATACATGATAAACAGTTATGCAATGGATTTTTTCAAATGCCACCTCATTGTGAAACAAGGGTGTGCTGTACCATGAAGCATTATACAAACATCCTACCAGTAATACAGCCCCATGATACTACATATATCTTACTTGCAGATCCCTTAGAACTCTGTCCCTCAACACAGATGCGTTCACTTAATGATGCAGGTTGTTAGGTACGGTATCTTCTGTGATGATGTGTGATGAACATTGCTGACGCTGTGAACACAACACCTCTAGGAAGACTGCACACACCTTAGCTGAATATTCCACATTACCTGCAAACAGATACAGTGGAAAAGAGTTACTTTAGAGCAGCATGTGGCATTATATGGAGAGAGAGACCAACAAATGAGGATGTGAAGGAGCACTGTGGTGTGGATGTGACGGAAAGCGTTGGGAGAAATATACTGTGGTGGTTAGGGCCATTGAGAGAGGATGGACAGAGAGACTAACTAGGAAAGTATGTGAGTGAGGTGGAGGGGGGGGAGGAAAGGCAAGGGGAGACCGAGGATGAAATGGAGAGTTGGAGCAGAGAGGTATGGGAGAGAAGGGGTGCAAGCTGGGGGGAGGGCAGCAAAATAGCAGGGGACAGTGTGACATGGAGGGGATTTACTTATGGCCACCCCTTACAGGATTAAGGCATCTGACTATAGATAGATAGATAGATAATGTTCTATTGCAGATATGTGCATGGCAATACATCATCATCTCGACGTTTTTTTCCCACCCAAGATGTGGTGATACAGGATATAAAAAAAAAAAAAAAAGAATAGAAGATAAATATATAACAGAGGGAGAGTTAATAAAGAGCAAGATCAGTGAAATGCATCACCACACACTCGGCATTCCAGACCCCAGAATCCTGACGCCAGTGACGATACAAAGTCCCATCTATCTACCTATAGCATGACGCCCTAATCCTGCTAAGGGTGGCCGCAGACAAAACGCCTCCAAGTCATTCTGTCACCCACAAAGTACAGTATGCTTTTTACCCACCTGTGATTAATACAAATCTAGTACTGAATTCTGAACGACACACAAGATATGAGTGTCGATGAATCATGCACATTAACAGAACCACCATTAATCACTGCATGTCAAATCTATTACATGTACTCTATTCTCGCCAATGTTTTTTTGCCCCTTCCTCTGTTCATCTTCTGTAAAAATAATTAGACTGAGCTGACGGTTGGCAATAGGAACCGAGTGTTAACATTAACTCTTTGGGTCAAATTACCATACTAAAATTGTTAAGTGGGGGAGAGGGAGGAGAAGACCAAGGATTAGATGGAGGGATGGAGTAGAGGGGTATCAGAGAGAGAGACAGGAGTGTAAGGTGGGGGGAGGGAGATGAGTACATAGGTAAATAATACCATACACTTACAATGATGCCTTCCACAGACACGACAATTTTCCTTGCTGTGCCAATGAAATCTAAATTCCTCTTCTTTGCATCCTGCTGGAAACACTGCTTAGGTACACCACTGCAAAGGGTATATACCATTAGTTTATTCTGATAATAATTTGGTCTAAAGAATCTTATTGCAGTATTGTATTTTGACATTAATTTAGCCTAATGATTCTATCAAGTATTTCTACATTCATAATCCAAAGAAAAGAACATATCTATATCTGTCTACAGTCACAAGTCATGACCCCATAAGGGGTGGCCGTTTGTCTCTGAGTTAGTTGTTATACAGGAAGGGGCACTAACCCTCTGGCAACCCACTTGTTGACGTATATATATATGAAAACATGTAGGCCTATGGGTTGGTTATTTAATTACCACCCAGTGCTGTAAATGGTTTGCTGGCTTACAGGAAACCATTAGGCTTGTTACTCAATGTAAAGTCACCTGAAAAGAAAGGAAGAGTAATAAAAAGGGACAGTTGGATGGGAGAAATAGGAAAAGAGGATGATACAGATGAAGGAAGAAGTAGGGAGCACTACACTGAGTAAAGAACAAATATTAGTAAATTATACTGCACACTTACAATGACATCTTCCACGTACTTGATGATCTTCCTTAGGTCCTTCTCTAAGAGTGTTTCCATTACAACTAATGTACTTTTCTTTGCTTCCAAGGACACTGTTCCTGAACCGACTGCAACCATAGGCAAATAACCATTTATCTCCAAACACATGGTACAGCTCTGCAAACGGTGTACAGCATACAATGATTATACAAGGCATCCACAAAGTATGCTTACAATTTTAAAAACTTGTTGAAAGTATTGTACAATTGATGAAATACATGATTAAATTTTGTTGCAAAATACTAACTGATGAGATAACTGATCAAATTTTGTTGCAAAATACTAAGTTATGATCAAAGTTTCTATTAACATTATAACTATCTATAGCCGAATGCCTTAATCCCGTATGGGGTGGCCACTGGACTCTTGAGTTACCTGTTTTACGGGGAGGGGCACCAACCCTCCACCAACCCACTTGTTGATATATGGGGAACAAAAAAAAAATTAACTAGTAAATAATATCAAACACTTATAATGATATCTTTCACATACTTGATGATACTCCTTACATCCTTTTCCAACAGAGTGTCTTCATTACATCTTGAGTCCTTTTCTTTGCTTCCTGCTGGACACACTGCTCAGGTACAGCTCTGCAAAGGGTATGTACCATTAGTATCTACTGACATTAAGTTGGCCTAAAACTGAAATCCAAATTACCATAACACAAGAATATGGTGCTAGTCACAAAGAAGTGCTATGGAAAGGGTGTAGAGCTGTAGCATTATCGTTTTCAGCCAATGATATGCTGTAGCTACATGATATAAACTACAAAAGAAAGAAAATCTGGACCAATTTCAGGTGAAAGAATTTTAGTTAACTGCATAAAGAAGCTGGATGATATAACCAATAATGAAGGTGGTAAATGTATGTTTTAACTTCAGCAGCTGAAGGACTGTACCAATTCAACTGCTATTGGAAGAGTTGAAAAGAAGGATGGGACTGGAGAGAACTGGTTTTGTGATGAGGAGGGGCAGATTGAGATGGTTTGGGCATGCAGAGAGGATGGGGGATTACAACTGGGTGTGGAGAGTGAGAGGTGTAGGGCTGCCAGAGGTATATCGAAAAAGACGAGGGACGAGGTCATAGAATGTGACCTCAGGGATAAGGGACTGGATAGGGAGGCTGCCAGAGATAGAGCAGCGTGGAGAGCCGCCATTAGGTGACCGAGGACGAAGCATGCAAGCATGTTGGCGCCTTTATAAACAAAACAAAATGAAATGAAATGATTTTCATGGTGGTAAACAATTGTTTTGTGCTGACTTTTTCCCTTGTTTTTACTGTCGTGTTCGTTGTGCCTCGCCAACATTTGTACATACCCGGTAATCACGGAATAACGAAATCTTACTCGAATCTTGGTTAAGTTAGGATAGGTTAAACTGCTAGGTTAGGTTGGGACAGGTCGGGTTAAAATGTCAGGTTAGGATGAAGTACTACAAGCAACCAGGACGTACATTGGAAGTGTCTGCCATTACACTTGAAAAAGCAATTGATAAAGTAGAAGGAACATGGCTAAAAATCAACAAGGAAAGAAATTTAATGAGGAATGTTCATTTATCACCCCAAAAACAAGCAGAAAAATATTAAAGATTATCAAGGCAGTGTTTTGAAACTCCCCATACTGTTGTTTGCAGATGATACTGTGTTGTTAAGTGAAGACGAAGGGGAACTGCAAGGCTTGGTGTATGCGTTTGGGAGTGTGTGTAAGAAACAGAATCTAAAGGTGAATGTTGGGAAGAGTAGTTATGGTCTTTGAGAGAAATGAAGCCACTGAATGTACAATGAGGTTAGATGAGGAGGAAATGGAAAATGTGAGTACGTTTAAGTACTTGGGTAGTGTGATGAGTAATGATAGAAGTTTGGAGGGTGAAGTGCTTGAAAGGGTACAACAGGGAAGATAGGTTGCTGGTTTCTTGAAAGTAGTGATAAGGAACAGGGAAGTGAGCATGGAAGTGAAAAAGTTGCTGCATGACAGTACTGCGATGCCAACTCTATCGTATGGAAGTGAAGCTTGGACCCTGTTGGAAGGACACAAGTCAAGAGTGAGAGCAGTGGAAATGAGTTATCTGTGAGGAGCATGTGGAATTACATGGAGAGACAGACTGACAAATGAGGAAGTGAGGGAGTGTCGTGGTGTGGATATGGATGTGATAGAAAGCGTTAAGAAATACACTGAGGTGGTTTGGCCATGTGGAGAGGATGGAGAGCAAGAGACTAACAAGGAGAGTGTATGCGAGTGAGGTGGAGGAGGGGAGAAGGAGCAGAAGGCTGAGGATGATATGAAGGGATGGAGTGGAGAGGTATACGAGAGAGGGGGGGGGGGGGGTGAGCCAGGAGCAGGGCAGTGAAATGGCTTTGGACAGGGTGACATGGAGGCAATTTGTTCATGACTGCCCATTACGGAACTGAGGCATCTGGCAATAGGTAACTAGACAGACTATCAGTTAATGTACTTCTGCTGCATGAAGTGTTTGTTTACCACGAGTGTATATGGGTGCTATGAGATGGAAGACAAAGAAGTATGAGTGAATGACTGGAGAGGCACTGGTACATGAGAGAGGGGTGTGTGAGTTGGGGGTTGGGCAGCATAATGGCAGGGGAATGGAGGCAATTTGCTTGTGGCCACCCCTTACAGGACTAAGGCATCTGGCTATACATACCATTGATAGTTGATAAAATGGAATACTCTAAGATGGTATGGCCACATACAAAGAATGAACAGAGAAGGGATGCTAAGAAAGTGTGTGAACGTAAGTATGTGGGTAATGTTGTTGGTACCGTGGATTTTATGAGGGTCTGAAAGCCAAGAATCCAGTAGTATGGTATAATGGTATGAGAGATGGAAGGCTGTGAGTCTGTGTAGGGTTATGCGAGGATAATGACGCTTGGAGCAGTTCTGTCATAGTTAGGAGAAGTTACGGCTGGGAGATGATGATGGGTCTGCGATGATGCTACTTAAACTGCAAAAGAATAAGGTAGTCTGTATCACGTGCCTTTTTGGACCATATTCTAGGTGACATAGGAGGCTTCACAGGGGATAGTCAACTCAGGTAACAATTCTGTGCGCAAAGAAACACATCAGCCAGACTTTCCCAAAAATTACACCGGGCAAAGCTACGCAAAACATACGGTAAAACTTCAGCCGCGGCGATTGCAGCTGTCTTCTTGGAATGCCACGGACTTCAGGTAAGTAATTTTATGACCAAATGCAACACGGATGGTTAGATTGTTATTACGGGCTACAAAAGGCGCAGAGGAAACAAAAATTACCTATTTCAGTGTATCCATGGTCGCCGCCACCTCGCACATGGCACTGTTTACCGACTGGACGACGCTCTGATTACCTACCATCTCAACATCGGGACTCAGTGCATCAATCAAATCTACGGCAAATTTAATGATCCAGCCTAACCTAACGTATCCTGAGGTACCCTACCCACTGATTTTAACCACCTAGGATTGCCACTTAACCTAACCACCTACTTTCAAATAATTTAAGGCTTAGATAGTAGCCTACACGAGGTAACCTGTTTGAGGCAGGGTAAAATGGCAATCTAACTGTATGGGAATAATAAAAACTTCCTTCCCCTTTAATAACGAAGCATAATCTGTCGTAGGCCGGACATAATAAGATACCGTAATGAGTAGAAGGCTTCACGATATTAATTCGCTCATGAACATCCAACAGGACATTACCATCATAACCAATCACCATTACCGATTCCATCTTGCCCTTATTTAACAGGGGAATGGGGGTCCGGGATCAGCTATTCAGTCCCCATATTTAAGGCAACAGTGACCAGCCTCGCACGTCCCTGAGCGGCACTGGCAGGCAATTTAAACTGTATATTAAATGGGGAAATGGAGTTTCAGAATATCTTTTGCTGTCCTGACAAAGCCCATATCCATCTCCCAGCCCCACTTACTCAATACACACACACACACACACACACACACACACACACACACACACACACACACACACACACAGGTCAAAAACAGCACGCACACATACTCATTACAGGGCATTAACAGCACGCACACACTCAAAACAGGACACACACACACACACACACACACACACACACACACACACAGTCAGTCTACATGTAGGCTATATCAGAAACATAATGTCTACTAAGCGAATCATTCTTGTACGCTACGTATTCCCTCTCTCTCTCTCTCTCTCTCTCTCTCTCTCTCTCTCTCTCTCTCTCCTTTGTTTATGGAAAAAGAATTCTGGATGATGATGAGGATGAGAAGAAGGAAAAGAGAAGAGAATGGTAATGATGATGATGATGATGATGATGATGATGATGATGATCTGGAGGAGGTGGAGGGACGATGATGATGATGATGATGATGAGGAGGAGGAGGAGGAGGTGGAGGGACGATGATGATGATGATGATGATGATGATGATGATGATGATGATGATGATGATGATGATGATCTGGAGGAGGAGGAGAACTGATGATGATGATGTAATTAAACCAAAACGTAATGTCTGCTCTGAAGCGATTTATTCAAGTAGGAGAGACTGTCAAGTGGTATGAATGGAGAATGAGAGACTGACTAGGAGTGTATGTGTGAGGTGGAGGGAGAGACCAAGGAGGAGAGAGAGAGAGAGAGAGAGAGAGAGAGAGAGAGAGAGTTTTGGTTTGGACAAGAACGTTTCAGCTGCCGTTTTCCCGAGTGAAGATTACCTAACACCTATTCCTCAGCGATTTATATTTCCCACTGCATGTTGGTGTGTGTTAATGGCTGGGGAATAATTCGCTCAGGTAGAAGTCTTGAGAAATATTCAACTGTGCGGAAGGTTACTGGAACGTTTCTGTCCAGACGAGAAGTGTACGGGGTAACACACACACACACACACACACACACACACACACACACACACACACACACACACACAAATAAGAAAGAAATAGAGACCCCATTTCGTCTCTCTCCACACACACACACACACACACACACACACACCGTAGTCCTCTTCAACACAGTATTCTCTCAGTTTATCTATCTATACAGCAATCGATCTATCATTCTCTCTCTCTCTCATCATCATCATCACCAAACATTCCCTCACACTCTCATCCAAACAGGTTATGACGTCACTGCCGAGGCTCGGGAAATGACGTCACCGTTACGTCATCACCTACTCTGGGTGATAACGTATATTTTTCCGGTTTATTCTGGTGAACCCGGTGGACTGCAGGCTGATACTACCCTCATGCAGTCCACCATCATCCTTTCGGGGGACAGGGAAGGAGCTGAAGGACGTGTGTATGACCAGGCAGTGCAGCCGCCTGCGTATATCAGTGCCACCACGTGAAGGCTGCCATGACTCATTCTCAGGCTGCCATGAGTCACTCTCAGGCTGCTATGACACTCTCAGGTAGGAGTGAGTCTCCTTGGTTACTAGCTGAGGTAAGAATGCGTCCCCTTGGTTACTAGTTGAGGTAGGAATGCGTCTCTTTGGTAGCAATGCGTCTCCTTGGTTACTAGTTGAGGTAGGAATGCGTCTCTTTGGTAGCAATGCGTCTCCTTGGTTACTAGTTGAGGTAGGAATGCGTCTCCTTGGTTACAAGTCAGAGTATCCTTCCATCAGCCTACACGTGGCCTGGGGTTGGGGGTCATGGCCAAGACACACATTCTAGTCTAAGCTGGTTCCCTGGCTGGTCTTATTCCTCTTACCCCCCCCCCCTCCCTCCAGCTCTCTCGCTTCATTTACACACACGCACGCACACATTCTCTCTCTCTCTCTCTCTCTCTCTCTCTCTCTCTCTCTCTCAGAAAGTGATTCATGTATTTGTCCTACAGGAAGTTGTCTAGTCTGGAATCGTGTATCCCTAGACAAAAGAGACTGGAAGAGTCGATGAGAGAGAGAGAGAGAGAGAGAGAGAGAGAGAGAATTTTCCCACAGCTTAATACACACAGCTGCTCACAAAAGTACCGTATTTATATGTCGTTCTGTTCCCTGCCATATCGCTGCCCTCCCCCCAACTTACACCCCCTTCACTCCTATACCTCTCCATTCCATCCCTCCATCTCATCCTCGGTCTCCCCCTCCCTCTCACTCACATACACTCTCGTAGTTAGTCTCTCCAAGGTCTGCTCTAGTTAGGACGGTAAATTTCCATCACAAGGTTGGGGAGGGGGGCGTGCAGCGACATACATTCCCTCACTTAACTGCCTGAAGGACGTGTGTGTGTGTGTGTGTGTGTGTGTGTGTGTGTGTGTGTGTGTGTGTGTGTGCATTCAGTCATAAAATTATGCACGTCTACAAAAGTTATAAATACATAGCGTACATAATACCACCTCTGAAATACCTACAGATATACCTACTCACATACACACACACATACGTACACGAATACATACGTACATACACATACATGCATCCCAGGCCACATGAAGGCGTCGGATAGCGTCACATTGCGTCACAAAGGCAAGGTATGGCGCAGTGACGATGTTGGGTACAATGCATTATTTACAGACGTTACGAAACTTGTCAATTTCACACCGCACTGCATTCCCGTCACAGGCTGAGAATGTCATGGCGTCACAGGCTGATGGGGTGGAAAGGTACACGACAGAGGGGGCTGTGAGCTGGGAACAGGGCAGTGAAATGGAGGGGGGACAGGGCGATATGGCGGCGATTTGTTTGTGGCCACCCCTTACGGGATTAATACGTCTGGCAGTAGATAAGTAGTAGATAGGTTGAGAATATGGCGTCACAGGCTGGGAATGTTATCAGGTGATTGGTGAAATTTGGTGTAACAACTGATAATGGATAAAATGATAAGAACTGAGAAATATTAAACTGCACATTAACTGAGACATCTGGCAATAGATAGAGAAACATAGATAGATAGGTAGACAGAAAGATAGATAGACAGACAGACAGACAGAAAGACAGACAGATAGACAGGCTACGTAAGACACAGACAGATAGATATAGACAGAGGGATTGATAGACAGACAGACAGATTGACTGGCTACGTAAGACAGACAGATAGACAGACAGAGACAGACTGACAGACAGGCTACGTAACACACCTCTTGCTGTGCAGCGATGACAAAGGAGCAGGTCTCTTGTGCCGTGCTCTGACTAACACTGGAAGCAAACATCACAACGATACACTGTCCTCTGGCGTCCTGCTGCACCCAACCCATCCTCACTTGGGTCACTTTCTTGGTTTTCTGAAAGGAAGATGGAGAAATGATACTAAAAACAGAAGAGAGAGGACAGCGTGACAGCAGAGGACAGGGTGACAGCAGAGAGAGGGCAGCGTGACAGCAGAGGACAGGGTGACATGGAGGCAGAAATGCTACTAAAAACAGCAGAGGTGGGGCAGCCAGATTGAAAAAGACAGGGTGACATGGAGGCATTTTGTCTGTGGCTGCCTCTTAAGGGGTTAAAGTGTCTGACTATAGATACACACATACAGTAGATGAGTAGACAGGCAGACAGACAGACAGACAGGTAAATACACTAGGGTTCAGATCTGGGGGATGGTTGGGGTTTATTGCTATGATTAACACTGGATAAAAACATCACAGCAATACACAATTATAATTCCTATACCGTCAACTAGGGTGAATTTAGATGCTATTTAATAGATGGATGGCTAGCTAGAAAGACAGATAGATAGGTAGAGATAGATAGATAGAGAGAGGGGGGGAGGGGAGGTCGATCTGCATCAGGATATGAACGATTTTCGATTACCTTCCTCTTACCTGTTAGGCGCTCGACGTATGCTGAGAGAGAGAGAGAGAGAGAGAGAGAGAGAGAGAGAGAGAGAGAGATTAAGTAGTCTATCGTTATCATGATAGGAACGTTTTTCAACTATTTTCCTCTAACCCGACTGACGTTCGATATAAGCCGTGTGTGTGTGTGTGTGTGTGTGTGTGTGTGTGTGTGTGTGAGAGAGAGAGAGAGAGAGAGAGAGAGAGAGAGAGAGAGAGAGAGAGGATCTTTATGACATAAACGTTTTTTCAAATATTTTCCTCTTGCCTGACGAAACGTTTATACTCTCAACTATACTCCTACTCTACCATTATGCTAGTCACGAAGAAGTGCGGCAAGAAGACATTTAATCTATCTTAATCCTATGTATATACTCCTTTTACTTGGCCTAAAATTGCCATCTCTCCCTCTTGAATGTTGAGTGGCAGCATAAGATGAAAAGAAATTAAGCTGGAATAGCGAAAATAAGTCGCTACGGAAACGATGCTACTACTAAAGCTTTTGTTTTGCTGTGTGTAAACGTTTTGCTGCTTAACAGAGAAACGTTTATGCAAAATGGACTTCCCCTCAAGGCATAACAAACGTTTGGAGGAAAAGTTAGTCCTGTGATGTCCCTGTCAGAGAATAAATTTGACTAGTAACCAAGGAGACTCATTCATAAATTTGACTAGTAACCAAGGAGACTCATTCCTACCTCTTCCCTTCTTTTCATCTCAGTTGACGACCAGGTGCAATCAGACTGGAGGTTAAATTTGACTGGTAACCAAGGAGACTCATTCCTGCCTCATCCCTACCCCTTTTCGGTTCAGGTGATGGCCAGGTGTAGTCAGACTGAAGAAAATTTGACTAGTAACCAAGGACTTTCTTACCTCATCCCTAGACCCTTTGAGCTCGGTTGAAGTCAGATTCGAATATAAATATGACTAGTAACCAAGGAGACTCATTCGTACCTCACAGCAAAGGTTCTTCGTGGCTAGCATCATATTCTAGTGCTAATCTATCGCTACATCTGAGTACTAGGCCAAGTTAAAGTGAAGGAAGTGTAGGTACAAGGATATTATTTATACGTTAGTGACTCTGGGCACGAAAATCCTCTAACATCTATGTGAAGAATGTGGTTTACTCCAGACACATCCGGTGCCTTCACACAGGTGCCACACACCTGAATACATACACGTGTACGTTTTGTGTTGAATATATGCACATGTACGTTTGGTGTGTGTGAAACTGCTGATAGTTAATATGCTGCACATGTACGTTTTGTGTTGATTATATTACACATGTACGTTTTGTGTGTGCGTGTTATTGCGTGTATGTTTGTATGTATGGGGTGTACGTATGGATGGATGGATGGATCTGTACATACTAATACAATATCACCTCTTTTGTTAATAAGCAACGAATGAGAATAATTGTCTATCTATCCATATCTATCATCTAACTGTCTATAACTACCTACCTACCAATCTATCAACTACTCTGTTGATGTAGGCTATATAACAAGCTAATATAATTCTCCAATATTATACAACCAATGACAACTTTTAAAACAATCTAATATCACACAAAATGAATATCTGTAGCCATGTAATATCCAGAATAAATCGTCTGTTCGAGATGCACAAACATGCCATCAATTCACAGTCCTAACTAAGCCTTAACATTGCAGGAAAGATGAGAATATTCCTCTCACTCCATGAATCTTACGAGGTGAAAATTGCAGCAGGTTGTATGTGTTTTTCCCGCAGGATGATGAAGGAAAGAGTTGCAAAATCTTCCTCTGTCTAGTTCTTCCTGTTAAAATGAAGGCAATTTAGACACCAATTGCATCACGTTAAGCAAAGGCCACAGTGGATGAACGCGCTGTTGTCACATGTTTATCCTTGGTTGGTATATAAGAAAGAGAAGGCATTAGATTTTCCTATAT
>NW_027643703.1:0-27500 GCF_032717465.1 Coenobita brevimanus | reverse complement strand
AGAATTTCACTTTAACTTGGCCTAAAATTGCCATCTCTCCATCTTGAATGCTGAGCTGTAACAAGAGCCTGACGATACAATATGATGCTAGTTACGAAAAAGTGCTGTTGAAGATATGTAGAGCCGTGTTATCGTCTTCTTCTACCTGTAATTATGCTATGAGAAATAAGCATCAAAATGAAGATCTCAGCCATGTTAAGTCTGATAAGCTATACATACAGCTTAATGGAACGCTCTGGTAAAAATTACAGCTATAAACTCATTCTACAACTCCCTAGCACCTGTCCCTTGGCGATTTATTTTGCTTATTACACCTTGCTCTCCTACTGTGCTGTATAAATACTTCAAGCTTTACCATAATCTGCATAAAAAACGTACAAAAGGATGTTAATCAGCCTTGTCCAAAAATATATCGCTAAGGAAGTCTTTGGTTGACTAGTGGGAGGTGCCTGTGTGTTACCATGGCAACCTCTCACACCACCAGTTACATACACACATTTTCCCACCAGCAAGTTCCATTAGAGAGTATTGTGTGTGTGTGTGTGTGTGTGTGTGTGTGTGTGTGTGTGTGTGTGTGTACAGTCATGCGTGTGCCTGCACATCTCACCGCAATGCTCCGCCAACACCCACAACACTTTTCTCCTTAATTTCTTACCACAGAGAACTCTTACATTCCTGGATCTTTTCAAAAACTTGGTTCGACGTCGTTCTTACATATTATGAAGGAAAAAAAAGGTAACTGTTGATATAAATGTTCGTACAATAACATTATATATAAACTGCGGGAGATATATTCTTTCACTTTCACTGGGCCCAGATTTTCGTTCGTTTGCAACTGATTTCACGTAGTTCAGTGGCAGAAAGTACAATGCTATGGCTCTACAACCTTGTCTCAGCACATCTTCGTGACCAGCATCATCTTCCAGTGTTCATCTATTGCTACAACTCAGCATTCAGGACAGAAATAGGGGAGTTTTAGGCCAAGTTAGAGTAAAAAGAGTATAGTGGACAATATTCATAGTCTTGCCTTGGATAGAGTGTGTTACACACACACACACACACACACACACACACACACACACACACACACACACACACACTCCCTTCCCCACCAAGAAGTCCTACCTTAGAATACTTGTGTGTGTGTGTGTGTGTGTGTGTGTGTGTGTGTGTATGAAGTGTTTGCGTGTGTGTATGTAGTGTGTGTATGTGTATGAAGTGTGTGCGTGTGTATGAAGTGTGCGTGTGTGTATGTAGTGTGTGCGTGTGTATGTATGTACGTAGGCCTATGTAGGTGTATACACGTTATCTTAAAGCTCTAGTTTTCATACAATACGGCACGTTAGAGAGAGAGAGAGAGAGAGAGAGAGAGAGAGAGAGAGAGAGAGGAAGGCCGTTGACTATGTGTGTGTGTGTGTGTGTGTGTGTGTGTGTGTGTGTGTGTGTGTGTGTGTGTGTGTGTGTGTGTGTGTGTGTGTGTGTGGGTGGGTGTGTGGGTGTGTGTGTGTGCATCAGTACTGAGGCTGGGCAGTTACAGGTAACTGAAGAACGTGGGCAAGTAGGTAGGCAAGAATAAACGTAAGTAGGTAGGTCAGTAGGTAGACAGGGAGGTAGGCAAAGTAGGTAGGTATTTAGATAGGTAGGTAGGTAGATTGGCAGGTAGGTAGACAGAGAAATAGGTGGGTAAGTAAGTAGGTTGGTAGGTAGGTAGGCAGGTCGGTAGGTAGGCAAGAATTAAGTTAAATAGGTAGATAGATCAGTAGGTAGGTAAGTAGGTAGGAAGGTAGGTAAGTATATAAATAGGTAGGTAGGCTGGTAGGTAAGTAGATACGAAGGTAGGTAGGCTGGTAGGTAAGTAGATACGAAGGTAGGTAGGTAGGTAAGTAGATATGTACAGTAGGTAGGACGGTAGGTAGGCCATTAGTATGTATATATGGAGATACCTAATAGACAACAGACAGACAGACAGGATGGATGAAAGGAAGGAAGGAAGGAAGGAAGGAATCAATGAATGAATGAAGGAAGGAAGGAAGGAATGAAGGAAGGAGGGAAGGAAGGAAGGAAGAAAGGAAAGAAGGAAGGAAGGAAGGAATTAGGGAGGGAAGGAAGGAAGGAAGGAGGGAAGGAAGGAAGGAAGAAAGGAAGGAAGAAAGGAAGAAAGGAATGAATGAAGGAAGGAAGAAAGAAAGGAATGAATGAAGGAATGAAGGAAGGAAGGAAGGAAAAAAGGAAGGAAAGAAGGAAGGAAGGAATTAGGGAAGGAATGAAGGAATTAGGGAAGGAAGGAAGGAAAGAAGGAAGAAATGAATGAATGAAGGAAGGAAGGAAGGAAGAAAGGAAGGAAAGAAGGAAGCAGGAAGTAAGGAGGAAGAGAAAATGACTAAGGGAGAGGAGGTGGGGGTGAAGGGGACGAGAGTCAAGGAGACGGGCTGGGGACGCGCCAGACGAGAGAATATGATACGTCAGGCGCGTCCCCAGCCACTCTGTTTGTCTGTCTCTGTCTCTGTCTGTCTGTCCCCGTGTCTGTCTGTCTGTCTCCGTGTCTGTCTGTCTGTCTCCGTATCTGTCTGTCTCTGTCTGTCTGTCTCTCAGTCTGTCTGTCTGTCTGTCTGTCTCTCTCTCTCCCACGTGTCTTCACTGCCTGAGCTTCTCTAGGGACAAGATACTGTAGATAGGTAGGGCTGGGTAGGGTATGGAAGAGTAGAGTAGGGTAGGGTAGGGTAGGGTAGAGTAGAGTAGAGTAGGGTAGGGTAGAGTAGAGTAGAGTAGAGTAGGGTAGGGTAGGGTAGCGTAATGTAGGACAGGGTAGGGTAGGGTAAGGTAGGGTAGCGTAGTGTAGGACAAGGTAGTGTAGGGTAGGGTAGTGTAGGGTAGGGCTGGGTAGGATAGGGTAGTGTAAGGTAGGGCAGGTTAGGGTAGGGTAGGGTAGTGTAGGGTATGGTAGTGTAGGGTAGTGTAGGGTATGGTAGTGTAGGGTAGTGTAGGGTATGGTAGTGTAGGGTAGGGTAGTGTAGGGTAGGGCAGGGTAGGGTAGGATAGGGTAGGGTAGAGTAGAGTAGAGTAGAGTAGGGTAGGGTAGGGTAGCGTAATGTAGGACAGGGTAGGGTAGGGTAAGGTAGGGTAGCGTAGTGTAGGACAAGGTAGTGTAGGGTAGGGTAGTGTAGGGTAGGGCTGGGTAGGATAGGGTAGTGTAAGGTAGGGCAGGTTAGGGTAGGGTAGGGTAGTGTAGGGTATGGTAGTGTAGGGTAGTGTAGGGTATGGTAGTGTAGGGTAGTGTAGGGTATGGTAGTGTAGGGTAGGGTAGTGTAGGGTAGGGCAGGGTAGGGTAGGATAGGGTAGGGTAGGGTAGGGTAGGGTAGGGTAGTGTAGGGTAGGGCAGGGTAGGGCAAGGTAGGGCAGGGCAGGGCAGGGCAGGGTAGTCAGTAAAGGTAGATTAGCTTTGGTCTGGTAGATTTAGGTAAGCTTACAGTTAGATAAATAGATAGATAGACGTGGATGATATTTTGATTATGAACTCTGATACACACAGGTCTTTTGGCGTCTCTCTCTCTCTCTCTCTCCCTCTCTCTCTCTCTCTCTCTCTCCCTTGCCACACGCCTTAATCCCGTAAGGGGTGGCCACAAACAAATCATCTCCATGTCGCACTGTCCCCTGCCATTTCGCTGCCATTCCCCAAACTTACACCCGCCTCTCTTATACACCTCTCTACTTCACCCCTCCATCTCTTCCTCGGTCTCCCTCTCCCTCTCCCCTCCTCCACCTCACCCATATCACTCTCCTAGTTAATCTCACATTCATTATGTAAGCATCATTGATGTGTGTGTGTGTGTGTGTGTGTGTGTGTGTGAGAGAGAGAGAGAGAGAGAGAGAGAGAGAAAGAGAGGAATTTATGTATACGAGTGTAGGAAAGGGGACTTTGAATGTGTGTGTGTGTGTGTGTGTGTGTGTGTGTGTGTGTGTGTGTGTGTGTGTGTGTTAGAGTGACGTGTGGCAGTGTTAAGTTGCCTATCTATCAATCTATCATTCCATCCATCCAACCATCCATCTATCAATCTATCATTCCATCCATCCAACCATCCATCTATCAATCTATCATTCCATCCATCCATCCATCCATCCACCCATCCCTCCAGCCATCTATCTGTTTATCCATCTACCTATCAATCTATCCATTCATCTATCCATCCATCTGTCTATCTGTCTATCTATCTAATCAAACAGGCGAAACGTAACTTTGCTTTTATCGCAGGTAAGTGATGGCTGGCTGGCTGGCTGGCTGGCTGGCTGGCTGGCTGGCTGGCTTTCCTCATGGCTTGCTGTGGATTTCCTGCATTTCCGTACGTCTATCTGTCAAAAAATCATCATCATCATCGTCATCATCATTATTATTATTATTATTATTATTATTATTATTATTACTATTATTATTTTTATGATGTTAGTGAAGCATGTGTAAGGGTAAATGGACATCTGAGTGAATGGTTCACGATCGGTGTGGGCGTGCGACAAGGTTGTGTGATGTCCCCATGGTTGTTCAATATATATATGGATGGGGTGATGAGAGAAGTAAAAACACGAGTAATGGAGAGAGGGATGGCGTTGGTAATCAATGGTGATGGATGGAATATCTCCAGTTTGTTGTATGCTGATGATGCAGTACTGATTGCAAGTACCTGACAAGAACTTGGTAGGCTAGTGCAGAGTTTTGCTGATGTCTGTGAGCGTCGTGCCTTGAGAGTAAATATAGAAAAGAGTAAAGTGATGGTTAATGAGAGAGAAGGTGACTCCCAGTGTGATGTCACAGTGAATGGAGAGACACTGGAATTGGCGAGAGAGTTCAAATACCTGGGTACAGTGATAGAAAAAAGAGGAAAATGTGCAAAAGAAGTGGAAAGTATAGTGACACAAGGAAGGAAAGTAGCTGGTGCAATAAAGGCCTTGATGAGAAACAGAGGCTTGAGTGCTGCAGCTGCACGAGGCTTACATGAAGGAGTGTGTGAGACTATGGTGTGGCATGGTAATGAAAAGTCAAGAGTGAGAGCAGTGGAGATGGGACTGCTGAGGAACGTATGTGGGGTACAGAGAGTGGATAGGATACGAAGTAATGTGATTCGTGAAAGATGTGGAGTGAGGAAATCTGTGGACACCAGATTTATCACAGTTCCTTAGGTATGGTGCAATACCACACTGAATGCAGTATTCCACCTTTGTCTCTTCTTGTTTGTTGTTTTTTTGCTATGTCTGAATCTGGAAACACTGAAATGAATTGCTCAGCATCATCATTTGTACTTGCAAAAGAATAATTGGAGCTGACAACCATCAAAGCTTGAATAGCTTCTACTTCGAGAATCAAGGTCCAAATGAAATGGAGGAATTGAAGAAGGGAAGGGAAGGAGGAAGTGGTTCATACAAGGAGGGTGGAAAGGTTACAAGAGGATGGAAAAAAGGCAGAATATAAGAGAGAAGTAGAGGAGCGATTGGGTAAATATGGATTGTAGCAGATGAGGGACGTGGAAGGTGTGTGCAAGATATTCACAGAAGAAATCTGTGCAGCATGTGAGGTGGTGTGTGGGGTGAAGAGAAGTTTCAAGCATAGGCTAGATAAGCATATGACTAATAAGGGGTGGATATAGAAAAAAGGAAATCTTATAACCAATACTAATTCATAATTTTTCCTTTTCAGGCTACACTATGATAGTCTCTATTCTCCTTTCACACTTTCCTGTAAAATGTCCACGCCAGTTTTTCTATACGGCGTGGTGTTCTTTCTGACTTTTTCCTGCCGGCTTCGGCTGGAGGGTTTGGAGGGCGGGGGAAAGCCTTCGTCTTTGCTATCCTTATCTCATTCTAGTAGTTCAGTTACTCTTCTAGGAGCTGCCTAGCATGGGCCAACAGGCCTACTGCAGTTGTCCTCTCTTCTTATGTTCTTATGAAAGGGGGTTCGAGGAACAGCATGGTGGAATGAAGAGGTGAGACAGGCTGTGGCACAAAAGAAGAAAGCATATCGTGAGTGGATGAGAAATAGAGGTGTGGAAGAGGCTGAGAGATGGAAGAAAGAGTTATATGTAGAGAGGAAGAAAGAGGTGAAAAGATCAGTATGAGAAAGTATGAAAAGAGTGGATGAGAGATTTGAAAGGAATTTGAATGTAAATTGGAGGGAATGTAAGAAAATGTTCTTGAAAGAGGTAAAGAGAGTTAAAGAAGTTAGTCAGGGAGTGAACGATAAAAATGGCAGATTACTAGTGGAGAAGGGAGAAAAAGTGAGCAGATGGAGAGAACACTTTAAGGAATTGTTGAACATAGAGAATAAAAGTAAAGGAAATATAACTGGCTGGGGAATGGCTGGGAGACAGAAGGATGTGAGAAGAGAGGAAGAAATCAGTAGGATGGCAGTTGTGGAAGCAATGAAGAAAGTCAAAATGGGGAAAGCACCAAGAATTGATGGAGTGCGTGGTGAAATTATGAAGCATGGGGGACAGATAGTAGTAGAATGGATGTGGAAGATGTGAAGACTGGCCTGGGAGGAAAGTAGAGTCCCGGAAGATTGGAAGTCAGGTATAATTATTCCCCTGTACAAAGGAAAAGGAGAAACAGAAGTACAGTATGTGATAATCATAGGGGCATTTGTCTTCTTAGTGTAATGGGGAAAGCCTCAGGAATTGATGAAGTGTGTGGTGAAATGCTGAAACATGGGGGACAGATAGCAGCAGAATGGATGTGGAAGATGTGAAGATTGGCCTGGGAGGAATGAAGAGTCCCGGAGGATTGGATGACAGGTATAATTATTCCCCTGTAAAGAGGAAAAGGAGAAACAGAAGTATGTGGTAATCATAGGGACATTGTCGTCTTAGTGTAATAGGAAATGTATTTGGTAGGATGCTTACTGAGAGAATATGAGAAATAACAGAGGAATTAGTTGGAGAACAACAGGGAAGTTTTAGGGAAAGAAGAGGTTGTGTAGATCAGATATTCATTCTTAGATCTTTAGTGGAAAAGTTTCTAGATAAGGGAAAGAAGTTGTATGCGGCCTTCATGGATTTGGAGAAAGCGTATGACAGAGTAGATAGACAATGATTGTGGAAAGGATTAAGAATATATTTATGGAGTAGATGAGAAGTTGTTGGATGCTGTGCAGTCTGGAGTACACTGAATATCCTTCAAAAAGGTAGAGTAGCAGTAATATTGTGTATTACCGGTATGGTTTGAGACGGGTGGCTCCCCATCATGGGGGATGGCCAACCAGGGCTGTAACCAGGATATTATTATTATCTTTTTTATGACAGTCCAAAATCAGTGTTTGGGGAAGGGTTTGTGGGGATGGGGGAGGGGATGGTAAATCCCCAGAGAAAGTGTTTGATATATGACCAATTTCAGGTGCATTTTGAGGCCATATGCACTGGGTATGAGGACATGTTCTTAGGTTATTTACACAGCCACTGATAGAGTACTTAGAAAATAACTTAGTCCACCCCTTAGTGGGGAAAGGTTCCATCACTTGGGGAAGCAAAAGATGCTTTGGTCTCCCTCTGTTGACTTGTGTTTTGTACTTCTAAATGGATGGACTTTTCAGTTTTTAATTGCTTTGGGTCAGCAACTTAGCTGTCATGACCAGATGTATTTCATTGTTTTCTAGAAGCATTTGAAGTATACATTTTATACCAAATTATTGAAATCAGAAATGTTGCCTTCAACCAGCACCAATCTTCTGTCATCAGCCCCTGCCATGCCTTCAGCCAACAAAAATCACCTGCCATCAGCCCCTGAAATGCCTTCAGCCAACACTAGTGGTATGCCCCCCGCCATTTCACTGCCCTACTCCCAACTCACACCCCCCTCTCTCATATATCTCTCCACCCCATCCCTCCATCTCACCCTCGGCCTCCCCCTCCCTCTTCCCCCGTCCACCTCACTCACATACACTCTCCTCGTCAGTCTCTCATCCTCCATCTGATTTCCTTATGGTAAGTAAAATAATGTGATAGAAAATATTAGGGTAATAAACAGAGGTGGCTTGGCCTTGTGGAGAAGATGAAGACTGAGACACTAGCTAGGACAGTGTGTGTGAGTGAGGTGGAGGAGGGCAGAGGGAGGGGCAGACCAAGGATGAGATGCAGGGATGGAGTGGAGAGTTATATGAGAGACTGGGGTGTACGCTGGGGGAAGGGCAGTGAAATGGCAGGGGACAGGGCAACATGGAGACAGTTTGTTTGTTGGCACCCCTTACGGGATTAAGGTATCTGGCAACAGATAGATGGAAAAAATAATGTCTTATTTGTCTGGCTGTAGACAGGTAGATAGACAGAATAAAATACTGGGCCTTACTTGTAACAAAGGCTTTTTGTATCCTGGCTCCCTCTCTGCACCATCTTCACCTTGTTCTTCAGTTTACTCACCAGACTGCCGCCTTCTTGCATCACCTTAGCCACATCTTTCGTCTCTTTGGTTATCTTTTAGACTTTCTCTTCTGCTTCCTTCATCCTGCAAAATCAATTTTCATAATCAGTACAACATTGTCATTTACAGTTGTATTCTTGGTGGATTTGGATATTTCTCAACACCACTTTTTGAGCCATTTATTGTGCACATCTCATCTCAGTGTGCTTTTGTAAATTACTGATGCCAACACTGTTACTATACAAGCACCATAAATAACAGTACACAATGTTGACGTGTAATATACAAAAAGGGTTGTTATAAGGGAGGGTTGTATATGAGAGAGGGGGTTGTGAGCTGGGGACAGGACAGTGAAATGGCAGGTGACAGGGCGATATGGAGGCGATTTGTTTGTGGCCACCCCTTATGAGATTAAGGCGTCTGGCAATAGATAGATAGATGGATAGATAGGCTGTTAAGGAAGAGCTGCTTCCTGTGCCCCCTACACCATTTAACCCTTTGACCAGACCTGATCCACTGCAGTTTTTATTCATGCTAACACCAAAGCATTTTATAAAACTAAAACAATTACTAGCAGTCACAGGCTTACACAAACTAATTCAAAGTAACTTTCTCTGCAAATGGTCCATCTAAAAGTTATATTTAGGCAAACACTACATGATTTTACTCAAGCTCACACTAGTGCATAATAGATGCTGACATACACTACGTCAAGTAATACAGCATCAGTACAGGTACCTCAGGTTAAAAAAAAAAAAAAACAGCATACATTCAAAAGTGGTATTTCCCTCCTCAGTTAGCTCAAGTGCTATTAAAAGTGTGACAGTCTGCCTCTCACATCCCTACCCCCGACGTTCACACTTCACACTTTCCGCACCCAACTGTCATCCTCCATCCTCTCCACATGCCCAAACCATCTCAATCTACCCCTCATCACCACAACACCAATACACTCCAGTCCCAACCTTCCTCTCAACTCTTCAATCATAAACCAGCCCCCCAGGCCTCACACCCAAGGACACACTACACATCCTTTTAATCACTGTCATTTCTGTATATTTGAGCTTACAGATCTCGTCTTCCTTTACTGCCCAGGTCTCACTACCATACAGCATTACACTGCTAACACATGCTGCATACAAAGGTCCCCTAGCATGGAGGGAGAGCCCTCTCAATGTCAGGGGAGGCAACAGCTCCTGAACTTCTTCCAACCACTCCTCACTCTGGCCACAGACCTAGCTCCAGTCCCACCTCCAGCACATAACATGTCTCCCAAATAAGACAACTCTTCCTTATACCCAAGAGGAGGAGGAGGAGGAGGAGAAAAAGGAAGAAGGAAATGATGAAAAGAAGGAGGAGGAGGAGGAGGAGGAAAAGAGAAAGAGGGAGAAGAGCGCGAAGGAGGAGGAGGAAGAAGTGGAGAATAATAAAGAGAAAGAGGAATGGAGAGGAAGACAAGGAAAGGAGAAAGAGGAGGAGAAAAAGGAGGAAAAAAGACGGAAGAGGAGGAGGAGGAGGAGGAGAGGACAGGAGAGGAAAGAAGGGGAGAAGGAGAAGGAGGAGGAGGGGGAGAGGAAATGAGTGTACTAAGGCCGAGCTACACTGCTTAATACATGATAGGCCTACAGTCTTCCCCATACTTTTCAGCATTATAAAAACAATAAGAACAAGGATGACGAGGTTAATACAAAATAAAATGAAGAATAAAGAACAGTTATTAACACTACACCAATATATCTAACTGTCTATAGCATGACGACTCCATCCCGTAAGAACAAACATACCGCCTCCTTATCGCCCTGTCCCCCGCCATTTCACTGCCCTCCCCCACAGCACACCCCATACACGTAGCCACTGGGGGGGGGCAGGGGGGCACTTTGCCCCCCCTGGGAATATTTGGGGGAAATGCTGAAAGGGATTTTTGGCATAGTTCTTGTATGACAATACAGTTTTCCTAATTTTACCACCTGTATATTAAACAATATTATCTATTTCCAAAAATTTTATGTGGAAGCAATAATTTCCTTTGAAATTGAAAGCTAAATATAATAAAACCCTTGGGAAAAAATGACCATTTATAAGTTAACAATTTCCCCTGACACCGTAGATGACGTGGTTAATATTAGAGCTGTAATGATGTTTTGCACATGAAGCCTGATGAGGTGTAAAAATGGCCTTCCTGTCCCCTCAGCCATATCCTCTCACCCTGCAGCCATATCCTCTCACCCTGCAGCCATATCCTCTCACCCTGCAGCCATATCCTCTCACCCTGCAGCCATATCCTCTTACCCTGCAGCCATATCCTCTCACCCTGCAGCCATATCCTCTCACCCTGCAGCCACATCCTCTCACCCTGTAGCCACATCCTCTCACTCTGCAGCCATATCCTCTCACCCTGCAGCCATATCCTCTCACCCTGCAGCCATATCCTCTCACCCTGCAGCCACATCCTCTCACCCTGCAGCCATATCCTCTTACCCTGCAGCCATATCCTCTCACCCTGCAGCCATATCCTCTCACCCTGTAGCCAGTTGCAAACAAAAACTACACAATCATTACACACAACTGAAACAAGCAGAATTTTCGAAGACTGCATGAAGCCATTTTGATCACCTCAGACTACTGTACATTATACACGGTAAGGTGTGCCAGGGGCCTCGTTTGAGTGGGGGACAGGGGGACTTGCTTCCCCCCCCCCCCCACCTTTTTGGAGCCTGGGGGACAGAGTATCTTTTGTCCCCCCCACTTTTCTAGGTGAGAATTTTCAAGATGAATAGCTCTACGCCGTTTTTTTTTTTTTTCCTTAATGGAAAAATCCTTTCAATGCAGCACAGTACAGTTCAGGTGATATGAAAATCATTCCCTGCTGAGAGGGGCAGGTGGCGTGGTCACCTGAGTCAAGGATTAAGACAGTTTAATCCCAGCAGATGTATTTTTACTTAGGTCAGTCTTGACGTATGCACCACCCCTGATGCCTGAGCCAGTGAGAATCAAACTAAAAGAATAAGTAGTGGAAAACAGAATTTCTACTGCCTACCACCACAACAGTAGTGCAAAACAGAATACCAGACTGGGGGTGGCTGCAGCAGCGGGTTTGAATTTATGCATGTGTGCTAAGTGGAGAGAGAGAGAGAGAGAGAGAGAGAGAGAGAGAGAGAGAGAGAGAGAGAGAGAGAACCGCAAAGGAAAATAGAAAAAAACGATACGAATGTGGGAAAGTGTGTGTGTTCGGGACACTCACGCCAGATCTCGAGTTTTCATTGGCCCATCCATTCCGCTATTTTTCTTCCAGCAGTCAATCAAAATACAGGGTTTATTTCCGAATATAAACAGATAGTATGGACGCCATTGCATCTCGTATGGTACTTGCTGTGCCGATGTGTGGTATAATTCATTATAATTTCATAGGTTATTACGCAAAATAGCTGTAATTCCTTATATGCACAGAGAGATAGAGATAGCAGGTAAATGATGCACCAAGAGTATAGCGTTGACAGTCATTTTTTCAGTACTAAAAGTGCTCAAGAAATTTGTGGTACCGAGAAAAAAAAAATATTTTGCGGTAGAACGGAGGGAAGTTAGCATGCAGGTATCGATAATACTACCATCTACGAGAGTACCCTGATGACCAAGGATACTAGTGACATGGAGATGTCTTTGCTAGGGCAACTCCAGTGCCTTCTAATTTATTGCTGGTGTTTCCATTTTCTCTCTAATGAAATAGTAGACCTCTGGTAACATTATATACTGAGTGTTTTTACATACTTGTCCTCTGAAAGGATTATTAGCTATTGACTTAAAGTAACTTCAAGAAAGCTGTCAATATGTGGGGAAAAGATAGTTTTTCTTTAAGACATTGGAACAAATGCGACAGTAATGATGTCAATTTATTTCTGATGACATAAAACATGAAATCTAGGAAAGTTTGTGGTGACATATTATGGGGAAATATTCCAAGTGTTTGCCCCCCCTGGCAAATTTCCTGGATACGCCACTGGCTCACCTCCCTCTCTCTCACATACCTGCATCCCATTCTTCCATCTCATCTTAGGCCTCCCCTCCATCTCCTCCCCCCCTCCACCTCACTCACATACACTCTCCTCGCTTGTCTCTCGCTCTCCATCCTCTCCATATGGCCAAACCACCTCAGTGTATTGTCTCCTAACGCTTTCTATCACGTTCACATTAACACCACAACGCTCCTGCACTTCCTCATTTGTCAGTCTGTCTTTCTTTTTAACTACACATGCTCCTTTCAATAATCCTCTCTACATCCCCCACCCTCAGCGAAACATATTTCTCATTTACAATGAGCCTGGTATGCTGTGGGTAACAAGACACCCCGGCACCGAGGAGCTGGGCATCACACGCACGCACTCTCTGCCTGACATTAGGTGCCTGAGGGCGAGGGAGGGGGTAACGTAACAGTTGATGTGGCAATGCGATCATGCGAGTGTAGACGGCTTGGCGCCATGGGCTAACCGTCGGAGATGTACACCCAACCTCCGCAAGAGCGACACTGAGGCTCGACGTGTTGAAAATCACCATGTAACTGCATCAGCCTCGCGTGATAGTGACATGCAAGCAGCGTGGAGTCAACCTTGTATGTGCTGCCCTCGCGCGGCGATGACGACTCACATTGACCTTGACAATCCAATGGTGCCACTGACATGACCACCCACTTGTGTGTGTGTGTGTATTTGTGTGTGTGTATGTGTGTGTGTGTGTGTAAAGACAAACTAATTTAAGTTATAAATATAACCAAAATAATGAATTTAAAAATCGCATTCTCTCTCTCTCATATAATTTATGATTCCCAGTATGGGCCTGGATGTTGCCGCTCGTGAGTGTTTTAACTTATTTCTATTAAGAAAATAGCGTATGTTCTACTGATTCCTTCAAATTATATTATAAACGTAATTGTTACATTACTTACCCAACTTAGAACTACCGTGAAAGTCGGTAAAAGTAACTACATTTTTTTCAGCACCACTGTAAAATATGTATGCCACGTTTCTTTATTGATGTACAAGAGCCATATGCATTACAAGTTTACCTTCCTTTGATATGCTAGAACACTTACGTGTAAGTTGTATTAGTATGTGTGTACCTATCTGTGATGCCTATTACATATATAACAGAATCTACTCATCGCTCGTTTAGGAAGTATGGCAGCGGTGCACCCAGTGCCAGACCCCACCCAAACATTTGTTTTAAATTGGTGCGACTTTAATAACAACATTAAGCGTAATAATATTCCTCGAATATAATTTATCAAAATATTGTCTTGAGGAGTGAACACGCTGCGGTGTTGGCCAGAATGGCATTTATGGCTGAATACAAACCAACAGTATACTGTAGATGTGGTGGCCACCTCCCACGTCTCAAATGTGTTGTGCTTTCATTATCCAGCACGAGATATGCGTGTTTTGATGTATTAGTTTATAAATTTAACGCTCCATCATACCAAATATCAGCAGGATGGGTCATTTTAGTTTAACAGGGCTACCAACCTGAACATTTTTCCTTCCCTACCAAGGAAATCTTTACGCATACTGAAGGGAAAGGAAAATCCTTCGAAGGGAAGGAAAAGTTTAGGGAAGGAATTATTTTAAAGAATATCGCCGTAACTGTACCACCAGTAAATCAAAGGAGAGAGAGAGAGAGAGAGAGAGAGAGAGAGAGAGAGAGAGAGAGAGAGAGAGGTGGAGCCTCTATTCTCCTTTCACACTTTCCTGTAAAATGTCCACGCCAGTTTTTCTATACGGCGTGGTGTTCTTTCTGACTTTTTCCTGCCGGCTTCCGCTGGAGGGTTTGGAGGGCGGGGGAAAGCCTTCTTCTTTGCTATCCTTATCTCATTCTAGTAGTTCAGTTACTCTTCTAGGAGCTGCCTAGCATGGGCCAACCGGACTATTGCAGTTATCCTCTCTTATGTTCGTATGTTCTTATGTCACTGCATCAGCCTCGCGTGATGGTGATAGGCAAGCAGCGTGGAGTCAACCTTGTATGTGCTGCCCTCGCGCGACGATGACGACTCACGTTGGCCTTGACAATCCAATGGTGCCACTTGTACAAATTTTGTGGGTAATTCACTGTCAGATTTTGAAAACTGTACAGTACTGAACGTAGGCAAGACCATGGGAGATATTACATACAACTTAGATAACAAAGTAATTAGTAAATCAGAATGCGAGAGAGATCTAGGAGTTATGGTTAGTAAGACCTCAACCTAGGCAGAAGTGTATTAATGCTAGAAATAAAGCAAATAGGCTCCTACGATTTATATCGAGGAGCAATTTTGCAACTTTATCTAGCATTAATAAGGCCACATTTAGACGTAGAGTAATGGGAGACTTAATTGAAGTGTTTAAGTGAAGGAAGGGAATAAGTAAAGGAGATATTAGCAAGGTACAGAACTTAAAGTGGGCATACAGGATAGAACTAGAAGTAATGGTTTCAAACTGGAAAAATTCCGTTATAAGAACATAAGAACATAAGAGGAGAGGATAACTGCAGTAGGCCGGTTGGCCCATGCTAGGCAGCTCCTAGAAGAGTAACTGAACTACTAGAATGATATAAGGATAGCAAAGAAGATATGAAGTGCTATGAAAAGGATGCAAAGCCACTGCACTGTATTTTTCTGCCACTGAACTGTGTGATATAAGCTGCAAAAAGACAAAAACCTAGGCCAAGTTAGGGCAACAAAAGTATAGTGTGTAGTTCACACTTTAAATCCATAAAGATTTGTGTTCATTCTCAGCATACAGTAATTGTCATAGCTCAGTGGCAGAGGACGACTGTACTAGGGTTCAACATCCCTTCCACAGAATTTCATTATTAGCGCCATGATGATGATCTGTTACAGCTCAACATTCAAGATGGCAAGTCTACGCCTAGATAAAATGACCTGAGTATAGCTGACGCCTAGTGATGTAGTGGGTGAAGGCACTGCGGCAGGATGGGGCCAGTCAGGGCTTAGATCTGAGGCACAGTTGAGGTTTGCTGATTACATTGCCATTCAGGATGCTGGCCAGCCTTGCCCTAACCCCACTGTGGCAGGGAATAAATATACTGTATGCGATGTATCTTATGGACATCCAGCTGATTTCAAGTACTGTGTTTTGGTGGCAAAGCTGGGCTGCAATGCTATAAAAAATATATATATATATGCCTGTCACCCCTTATAACAATACTTAAGACTGAAAATCATTGAGGATCAGCTAAGGTAAACTACTGCTTTCTCAAAACAAAAGGTGTCAGTCAGAAAGGTAGTCCCACAAGAGGTGAGGCGAGGTGTTAATGAGAGGTATTCCCGGGGGTGGGGTGGGGTGGGGTGGGGTGGAGGCAGGTGTGAGGTAAGGTGTGAGGCTGAACCCCATGTGATTATAGTGCTCCAGGCTGTCTATTAATATCTATATTTATTTATCTATCTAGCTATTTTTAAACCTATCTATCTATCCATCTACCTATCCATGTCTACCTATCTGTCTATATATCTATCTGTAGTTCTATAACATTTTCTCCTTCTCTCTCTCCCCCACAATCTCTCCCCACTTCCCTTCCCTAGCTTCCTCCCCACCTCTACCTCCCATTTTGTCTTCCACTCCCTCCACTTCACCTCTCTCCCCCCCCTCCCTCTCTATCCCTCCTTCCTCCTCAACTACCCCCTTCCAAACACCCCCAGGGCCTCCCCCCACCCAACACCCCAGGGGAGGAAGACCGCCTCTGAGATTTACCTGATAACCCACGTGTACCTTGCCTACCTCACCTGTTTTACCTGTGTGTGTGTGTGTGTGTGAAGAAAATGTATGTGTAATTCATCATATGTACACTATTATCTAGCATTAGTAAGGCCACATTTAGACTACGCAGTACAATTTTGGTGTCCTTACTACAGAATGGATATTAATTCGTTAGAAAATGTACAGAGAAGAATGACTAAAATGATACATGACGTCCGGAACCTGTCATATGAAGACAGACTGAAAAGACTAAGTCTGCATTCGCTAGAGAGGCGTAGAGTAAGGGGAGACTTAATTGAGGTGTTTAAGTGGATGAATGGTATAAATAAGGGAGATATTAGCAAGGTACTTAAAGTGAGCATACAGGATAGAACTAGAAATAATGGTTTCAAACTAGAAAAATTCCGTTTCAGAAAGGAAATCGGTAGAAATTGGTTTGGTAATAGAGTAGTAGACGAATGGAATAAGCTACCTAGTAAAGTAGTTGCTGCCTCTTCCATTGAGAGTTTCAAGCATAGGCTAGATAAGCATATGACAAATAAGGGGTGGATATAGAATAAAGAAAATATTATAACCAATACTAATTCAAAAATAAATTTTCTTTTCAGGTTACACTATGATAGTCTCTATTCTCCTTTCACACTTTCCTGTAAAATGTCCACGCCAGTTTTTCTATACGGCGTGGTGTTCTTTCTGACTTTTTCCTGCCGGCTTCGGCTGGAGGGTTTGGAGGGCGGGGGAGAGCCTTCTTCTTTGCTATCCTTATCTCATTCTAGTAGTTCAGTTACTCTTCTAGGAGCTGCCTAGCATGGGCCAACCGGCCTACTGCAGTTATCCTCTCTTCTTATGTTCTTATGTGAATGTTAAATGGTTCACGGTACTTGTCTCTCTCTCTCTCCCTCCCTCTCTCCCTCCCTCTCTCTCTCTCTCTCTCTGATGGTTTAGGCCTGTCACCCATTTTTCTTTACATCTCAGGTACACAAAAGGAAAATAGAGTCTGTGTAACATTCCTTTCATTTCTGGGTACTGACCGGGTGGGGGAGGGATTAGGGAGGTGGGGGAGGGATTAGGCGGGTGGGGGGAGGGAAGGAGAGGAGGAGGAAGTGGAGGGAAGGAGGGGTAGTGGAGGGAAGGAGGCAAAATGGAGGGATGGTGAAATGGAAGGGTGTGAGAGAGAAGGGTAGGTGAGAAAGGGAGGTTTGGGAGGAGGTGAAAGGAAGAAAAAGAAAGAAATGGAGAATGGAATAATGGGAGAGAGAGAGAGAGAGAGAGAGAGAGAGAGAGAGAGAGATTATGGAGACGAATACATAAGAACATAAGAAGAGAGGATAACTGCAGTAGGCCGGTTGGCCCATGCTAGGCAGCTCCTAGAAGAGTAACTGAACTACTAGAATGAGATAAGGATAGCAAAGAAGAAGGCTCTCCCCCGCCCTCCAAACCCTCCAGCCGAAGCCGGCAGGAAAAAGTCAGAAAGAACACCACGCCCTATACAAAAACTGGCGTGGACATTTTACAGGAAAGTGTGAAAGGAGAATAGAGACTATCATAGTGTAACCTGAAAAGAAAATTTTTTGAATTAGTATTGGTTATAAGATTTTCTTTATTCTATATCCACCCCTTATTAGTCATATGCTTATCTAGCCTATGCTTGAAACTCTCAATGGAAGAGGCAGCAACTACTTTACTAGGTAGCTTATTCCATTCGTCTACTACTCTATTACCAAACCAATTTCTACCGATTTCCTTACTGAAACGGAATTTTTCTAGTTTGAAACCATTATTTCTAGTTCTATCCTGTATGCTCACTTTAAGTACCTTGCTGATATCTCCCTTATTTATACCATTCATCCACTTAAACACCTCAATTAAGTCTCCCCTTACTCTACGCCTCTCTAGCGAATGCAGACTTAGTCTTTTCAGTCTGTCTTCATATGACAGGTTCCGGACGTCATGTATCATTTTAGTCATTCTTCTCTGTACATTTTCTAACGAATTAATATCCATTCTATAGTAAGGACACCAGAATTGTACTGCGTAGTCTAAATGTGGCCTTACTAATGCTAGATAAAGTTTTAGTATTACTTTAGATGATCTATTGCTCACGCTTCTCGAAATAAATCCTAGGACTCTATTTGCTTTATTTCTCGCATTAATACACTGTTGCCTAGGTTTAAGGTCGTTACTAATCATAACTCCTAGATCTCTCTCGCATTCCGATTTGCTAATTTCTTTGTTGTCTAAGCTGTATTTAGTATCTTCAATGGTCTTGCCTACGTTAAGTACTTTACATTTTTCAACGTTAAATTCCATTTGCCAAGTTTTAGACCATTTGGACAATGTATCGAGGTCTTTCTGTAAGTTATGGCAATCGTCAGTCGAGTTAATGATACGCCCTATTTTTGTATCGTCGGCAAATTTGCTGATGCTGCTATTGACTCCTAAGTCTAGATCATTTATATATATGATAAATAATAAGGGACCGAGTACTGAACCCTGTGGTACACCGCTAGTTACTAATCCCCAGTCCGACTTAGTTCCATTTATTAATACTCTCTGCTTTCGTCCTTTCAGCCAGGATTCTATCCATTTTAAGATATCGCCGTCTATACCGTGTGCTCGAACCTCTCTAACTAACCTTTCGTGTGGGACTCTATCAAAAGCTTTACTAAAGTCCAGATAAATAACATCGTAAGCTTTATCGCTATCTACTGCCTCATAGACCTCCGAGTAGAATGACAACAAATTTGTGAGGCAGGATCGTCCTTGCCTGAATCCGTGCTGACTTTCGTTTATAAGATTAAATCTTTCTAAGTGTTCTCTACTCCTATTTGCCAAAATTGACTCTAACATTTGTCCTACTATTGACGTTAGACTTATCGGACGATAATTCGACGCAGCTGATTTATCACCCTTTTTAAAGATGGGCACTACGTTTGCGGTTTTCCACGCCTCTGGAACTTCTCCTGAACTTAAAGAGTCATTAAATAACGTTAAAAGTGGCAGACATAATTCTTCTTTGGTTTCTTTTATAATTTTTGCATATATATCGTCCGGACCTGGCGATTTTTGAGGTTTTAACTTATTAATTTCTTTCAATACGTCCTCCTTACTAATGGTTATTTTACTAAGAATATTTTCCGTATTCTCATCGCAAATATTTGCTGCTTGAGGGACCAGGTCTAGATTTTCCTTGGTGAATACTGATATGAAATAATTATTTAGGATGGAGCACATTTCTTTATCTTCACTGGTAATGTCACCTGATTCTGTTCTGAGTGGTCCTATCCTGTCTTTATTTTTCGTTCTGTACATTTGATAAAAACCCTTGGGGTTTACTTTTGATTCACTTGCAACCTTAATTTCATAACTTCTCTTTGCTTTTCTTATCTCCCTCTTTACTTCTCTTTTTAAAATTGTGTACCGGTTACGTAAGTGTTCCTCTCCACGTTTTATTTTTCTATATATTCCTTTCCTTTGGCCTATGAGAGATTTTAATCTGTTGTTTAACCATCTTGGTTCTGAATTGTTAGTTCTAAACGGTTTTGAAGGAATATATCTATCTTGGCCTCCGTGTATTATATTTATTAACTCGTTATACTTCTCACTGGTCGAACGTCTGTTTGGTACTGGAGCTGAGTTAATTTCCGTCACCTGGACTACATTCCTATCTACCACCTCCCTCCTCACAGACACCTGACGGACATCCCCACGTGCTTCCTGCGCCTGACCTATGACCTGGGGATCCCCACTAACCTGACATTCCCTCAAATAGCTAATCTCCCTGTGGAATACCGTTCGAAAATAAGCTCTTAAGCCATCGAAATCTCCTAGACGAAAATTAGGAACGGTGGAGGTATTTTCAGTGGAACAGACATCCCAAATAAATTTGAACTTAATTTCTTCATGATCGCTATTACCAAGTCGTCCACCAACCTCTATATCGCTAATGATATTTTCTTTATTAGCTAAAACCAAATCTAGTATATTATTACCTCTGGTGGGCTCCCTGATATACTGATAAAGGAAATTAGCTCCCTGATATACTGATAAAGGAAATTATCCTCTCTCTCTCTCTCTCTCTCTCATTATTTCTGTCTGTCATTCTATCTTTTAGCATTGTGTTTGCCTCCTCCCCCTCCTCTCTCTCTCTCTCTCTCTCTCTCTCTCTCTCTCTCTCTCTCTCTCTCCTTCATATCATACATCTCCACATGTCTCCACTTTGGCACTAAGACCCACCGTCCATACTGAATACACAAAGGAGTACAAAGGAAAGCAAACAGCAACAGACCTTATCGTCCTTTCGAGGCTGTTTGTTACAGAATAGACTATGACTACGAGATCTAACTCTACATGCTGAAGGGTAAAGATAGTAAAGCAAGAAGGTTCACCCCGCCTCCAAACCCTCCAGTTAAAACTGGCAGGAAAAAGTGAGAAAAACCACCAAGTAGCATGGAATAACTGATATGGAAATTTCATAGGAAAGACTGAAAAGGAAAAGTTACGTCTATAATACTGTATCAATTTCATCTATAAGGTACCACGCTAGGGCTCTCTCATACAGGACCGGTGTATTGGTATTAGCGGGGGTATTATACTGTTAGGAAGCTTACTAACACCTCTTCCTGACCGATTTATTTCTGCTTCTGCTCCGTTACTATATTCTACTCATGCAATCGATGACGATATGAAGACATAGGAAGCCAACCAGGGGAGAGTAATGAGTCGTTTGGAGAATAAATCGGTAAGGAGGAGGGAAAAACACTGTTGGGAGGAGACTGGTATGTAGGGAGAGTACGGTTTCTATAGGGTCACACACACACACACACACACACACACACACACACACATCAGGGAAGGAGAAAATAGACATAAATGATTACTTAACATATGGGGAAGCATCAGCATGAGGACACTCCAAAAAACTGCATAAGAAGAGAGGTGATAAAGACGTAAGGAAATTCTGTTTCCCAAACAGAGCAATTGATCAATGGAATGCACTACCGAATGAAATAGTGTGTGCCAAAACAATTCACAAATTTAAGGATATGTACGATAAATATGGTTTAAGACACGGGACAGTACGAGCTGGACTCATTCCTGTAAATATACAATTAGGTAAGAACACACACACAACCCCTAACCCGTCGCTCCGGAGGGCGTACATGCATGCATTCAGACATATTTATACATATAGTATATACATGCATCATATCTATATCTATATCTATATCTATCTATCTATATATACACACACAGTACATAGAGAGAGAGAGAGAGAGAGAGAGAGAGAGAGAGAATAAACTGGCTTAAACCAACACCAACAGGAGCATCGCTCATTGTGAAAACATTGTTCACCTGTGTCAAGATTTTTTTTTTTTTGATCGATTGAAGGCAGGTCTGCTAAGTTGATATTTTAGAATAAAGCATTAGAATGGCCATACAATATACATCTCAAGCCAAAAGCAATGCATTCCGTCGGACAAGCAGACAAAGCAGCTGGAAGGTGAGGTGAAGAGTCAAGATGCAAAATACAGAGGAAACAAAGGCAAACATTCTCTGAGGCTCACACTGCGCTCACGTCCCTGGGGATTGTCATGGAGGGCTGAAGGGAATCACAGGTCACAAGATCCACCTGTCCATACTTGCCACACCTTAACCCTTTCTTCCCTATGTTGCTCTCTCTCTCTCTCTCTCTCTCTCTCTCTCTCTCTCTCTCTCTCTCCAAACACACCACAACAAAATGTAAGCAAAAAAGTATATATATATATATATATATATATATATATATATATATATATATATATATATATATATATATATATATATATATATATATACATATATATATATATATATATATACATATATATATATATATATATATATATATATATATATATATATATATATATATATATATATACGTGGAGGGATTGCATATACCGGTAATGACTTTATTGACGTGGAACAAAGTGTACAGGTCCTGGAGTATGATAGTGAGAGAGGGGCGCGCGCACACACGCGCACACACAACACACACACGCACACACACACACACACACACACACACCAGAGTATATTGTCCCTTGAGAATTAGCCTCCCTCCTCAGGTCACACACACTCTTGGCTGCCTTTCATTTTAACTTCCTTCTTCCTTATGTATTATGAAACTTATCTCTACATCAAATCCTTTATCAATACCCCTCTTATGTTTCCTTTTTTCCCTCGAGAGAGAGAGAGAGAGAGAGAGAGAGAGAGAGAGAGAGAGAGAGAGAGAGAGAGAGAGAGAGAGAGAGAGACAGAGACAGACAGACAGACAGAGAC
Organism: Coenobita brevimanus; assembly: GCF_032717465.1. Lineage (NCBI taxonomy): Eukaryota > Metazoa > Arthropoda > Malacostraca > Decapoda > Coenobitidae > Coenobita > Coenobita brevimanus. The sequence goes on along the minus strand of NW_027643703.1, from coordinate 5,040 downwards.
AGACAGAGATGAGTTGAAGGGGAGAGGCTGGTGCAGTATATTTAAGGTTATTAAATACGGCGATGAATTACGGATGACTTGATGAGCCTTATAATGGGATACTGACTGCATAAGTACAGCATGATAAATACAGTATTTTCCTTTGTATTTCAAGACCATGAAAAAAGAGATTATAAAATATAATGAAAACACATCACAACAAAATGTTAAAAAAAACGTACATACATACATACATAGAGAGAGAGAGAGAGAGAGAGAGAGAGAGAGAGAGTAGCACCAGGCAGGTGAAGATATCTTTCCAGATTAGACGATACACCTGTACTGGTCATCAAATGGACTCCTAACCTCACTCACGCACCTCCCACCCCACCATCCATCAATCACAGACATTCCAGTGGGAAGAGAGTGGGATGAGCTTCTCCGCCACCTCTCGCTGTCGCCACTTTCAGTCTTTGGGGGTTTCATTTCTTGGAAAAGCCAAATCTGCTGTGTGTGTGTGTGTGTGTGTGTGTGCGTGTGTGTGTGTGTGTGTGTGGAGGGTGCGTGATGGGTGGCATACGGATATCTGTGAGGGGAGTGTTATGGAAATGCTTGTGTTCATGGGTGCCTACGTGTGTGTGTGTGTGTGTGTGTGTGTGTGTGTTCGTGTGTGTGTGGAGGGTGGGTGATGGGTGGCATACGGATATGTGTAGGGAGAGTGTTATAACCGATTTAATTTAGCCCAGTCTCACCTAACCTATCAATATTTGCTCGAATTGAACCCTGCCTAACCTCGAATGACCTAATCCAACCTAAATCAACCCAGCCTAATCTAGCTTAACCTCACCTAACCCAGTCTAATTGTATTTAACCTCACAATCTCACGTAACCTCCCCATACTTAACATAACCTATTTTGAAGCAGCCAAATCTCATCTAACCCTACCTAATCCTACCCAGTCTCACTTAACCATACCATACCCGACCTAACCCAACTCAGTCAAGCCTAAAATGACCTAATCCAACCGAACCTAACCCAGCCTAACCTAACCAAATAAAAACCCAACCCAAAACCTATCAAAACCGACGTATTCTAAAGCAATCTAACCTAATCCGTCTATATCTAGTCGATCTGAACCCAACCCAACCAAAAATTACCTAATCAGACCAAACCCTGCCCAAAGTGACCTAACCTAACTTTCGATCGGCTATTAATTCGCTTGTAAATTTTGCTGCCTGAAAGAAAGTCTACGGGTGTCACATTCCAAGTTTCGTCCGTTCTATGTACTAGTATGAGAGAGAGAGAGAGAGAGAGAGAGAGAGAGAGAGAGAGAGAAAGTGTGTGTGTGTGTGTGTGTGTGTGTGTATGAGTGTGGGTTTGGCGATGCGTGTGTGCAAGAGATAGAAAAACCCAACTGTCGGTGTGAACCAAAAGGCAGGAGTGGCCATAAAGAATTTTCATGTACACCATTGGGGCTCCTCCACGTGATTCATAGGCTACGCCTTTGCCATCAGACGTAAGTGATACCGTTATAGGAGATCCCTGGCCACAGCAGACCTACTTGCCACAGCAGACCTACTCCCAACAGCAGACCTACTCCCCACAGCAGACCTACTCCCCACAGCAGACCCACCCTCACAGCACACTCAGGCATATGTGTAGCTCTGGTGGGCTAGAACAGTAAGTGCTTCTGTTATACAAGACCCCTGGCCATTGGAATCCTTCTCTACTCCAGTGTATGCCTGGTGCGATAAAGCTGGTTCCTGCAGCCTTTAAGATAAGTACATATGAAGTGCCATTGAAAAGAGGTGTAGGTGCTGCCTCGTTTGTATCTTCATAGTGTTCCACCAGGTCGTCGGCAGATGTCTAGGATGCTACTGTGAGAAACATCGAGATCAATGGTTCATCCTGTTAAACATTCCTTATACCTGGACCCTGCAGTACCTTTGACAAACAGTACTCCCTTTACCTGGCCCTTACAGTACTTTATTTACCTGGTCCCCACAGTACCTTTCACAGCAGTCCCTTTACCTGGCCCCTGCAATACCTTTGACAAACAGCAGTCCCTTTACCTGGCCCCTGCAATACCTTTGACAAACAGCAGTCCCTTTACCTGGCCCCTGCAGTACCTTTGACAAACAGTAGTCCCTTTACCTGGCCCCTGCAGTACCTTTGACAAACAGTAGTCCCTTTACCTGGCCCCTACAGTACCTTTGACAAACAGTAGTCCCTTTACATGGCCCCTGCAGTACCCTTCTGTCTACCAGCACACTGCTAGCCTCACGCACTCTCATAATTCGTATGCTGCTGCACTACCTTATCCTGTACTCCTGTCTCCCTACATACATTCTATCACACCAAGCCCCATCATACATACTCAGCTGCCCTTTTGTGCACTCTTCGGCTCACCTTCCCCAACTGCCTCTGTTTTTGAGCTAAAATTCTTCCTGTTGTTTCTGTTTCACTCCCTGTTCTTCTAGCTGGAGGGATTATATAGTGTTCTTTAAATCTTCACTAATGACGGCAAGGTTAAGACACACACACACACACACACACAGTATGTAAAAAAGAAGTCCCCACCAACATTAAAGGGAGCGAGAAGGCCTGAAGGTGGCCGATAATTTTACAACCTAGTCTTGCCAGCACAACACTAGCGGTCGCACCTCATTATGTAGGAGTCTGTGTCGCCCTGCTCTTGCCTGACACACACCCATATCTCAGTCCCTCGTACAATACGATCAACGACAATTGACGGAATTACCAACAAAGCGAGGATAGAGCTGGACCGAATTGCACGATGGGAGCAGAAGTGGCGGATTCAAGCGAATCCCTTGAAATGCACAGTAACATATTTCCGTATTAAATCAGCCAAGCCCCGCCCACTTTTTCTAAATTCGCGTGATCCCGATCGCGTTCCCATTCCTATTAGGAATACTTGCACCGTACTTGGTCTTACATACGACAAAAACTTCAAATTTCACCATCATATACGAGGCAAGGCAGGCGTGGCTGGCACTGCACTAACACAAATATACCGGTTCCGTAGTGCAGCATCTGCAACTAAATTTCATCTGTGTAAAGCACTGATCAGACCACTGCTCACGTATTCACCGTTAAGTCTATCTCTTTCGGCCAAAAGCAACATTCTAAATTTACAGAGAGTTCAAAACAAAGCCATACGTTGGGCACTGAGCATACGGTGGGATGATTTTGTCATCAACATACACTCTCATGAACGCGCCAACATTCCACCCATCAACACTTACCTTCACCACCTACAACAAAAACAAATCACCAAACTCACCGACGTTCACACTGACTTCATCGACTTTTTCACCCGGATCACACCCCCCACACGACCTCTAGCCAACCTCTTCCACCCTGACGCAAGACCTGCACCAACCCCTTTGTTCACTTAAGCACCAATAGTTTATTTATTACTGACCCTTTCATTAATTAACTTAGTTCACACCCAGCAACTCACTTAAGACTCTAAACCACCCCTACACCCATTATCAAGATCACGGCAGCCACGTAATAACCCGCCATCCTCATATCCAGCACCCCCGCCTCAGACCCTGAACCACCCCTACACCCCCCATCAAGATCACGGCTACAGCCCAATACTCCGCCCACCCCCAAGAGAACCTACCCTGACTCCCCTTCCTCCACTCCTCCCCCCTACCTCCTCCCCTTTCCTTATCCCCCTACCCAAGCCCCCCAGGGCTACAACACCTTACCCTAACACCCGTATCCTAAATCCTACCCAGGCTTCTGGAGCCGGAAAAATCAGATGAACCTGAGAGGCAGCCAATAAGCTAATGCTTGGCAGAGAAAGCCGTAGCTATTCACTCCTCCCGTCCTTAAGTAACAACACAGTGCACGTGAGAGACCCCCCCCCCTTCCCAACACCAAACACACGCACGTTGGGTTAAGCCCCGACACTCTTTCTCTTAGTCTAAATTCTTCCTCTCCTACTTAAAACACACACACACACACACACACACACACACACACATGCACTTTACACAATGCAACCAGGACCAGAGCTCTCAGTAAGGCCGGGAGTTTAAACTAAGGCCTAGTTCCTGCCACCACGTGTCGTCGCCCTGGTTGCATAACACTCATCACATATACACAATCATTCTTTACCTTCCTTCCTTTCCCCCCCTTTTCTATACGTCATTATTATTATTATTATTAAGTGGCCCCTGAAGGCTGCGTCTGTCACCTGTGCCTTAATGCTACACTTCCACTGACCTCTCGTAGGCCAAGGCTATTTTTAGGTGGCCTTGGTACAGCTCACCATTTACCCTCCCCCTCCCCTCTCACTGTGTGTGTGTGTGTGTGTGTGTGTATCTGTGTGTGTGGTGTGTGTGTGTGTGTGTGTGTGTGTGTGTGTGTGCATTTATTATTATTATTATTATATTTCGACTTTATTTCCGCACCACCTACTGTCTTTGCCAGAATTCACATGTTTCTTCATTGCGCTCAAAAATCTGTAACGCCCATATGCAACATCACTGCGCTCCATTAGAAACTTTCTTCCATCTACCTTAGCATATTTAAACCCGATTTTCTTCAGAACCTTTCTTAATGTTTCTCTGCTGCCGGGGTAGGAAAGGTTCTCTTTAATTTCTTCATGTATTTTTGCCAGTGTGGGTATCTCTTTCCTCTCGTAGAAACCGAGCACGGTTCGTCGTAACACCTTCATTAAATTCGTCAAAGAAATCAGCAATGGGTCTTGTGCGTTGCCGTTTCTTGGGAGACATAAATTCATTACTTTCTTCATTATCTCTTGCTTCTTTGCATATTCTTTTTATTGTTCTTTCGCTTACTTTTGTTGCCTCAGCTGTCCGGCAAGTAGCCTTTGATAAGCTGGTAATAAAATCCCCCTTCTCTTTCTCTCGCTGAAAATACTGGTTTACATTGTATATAACTCCTTTGGCTTGACCGTGCAGGTGTTTTGATTGAGGCTTTGGAGAGGCATCCATTGTCCTCGAGTGCGGAAGAATGAATGAAGCGCGCAGAACAGGACAGGTGGTGTGTATGCGTGCGTGT